>NC_072767.1:22415629-22685806 GCF_022539595.1 Amphiprion ocellaris | reverse complement strand
ACGCCTTACTATACTATGTCGAAAAAAAATGCCATTTTTCAAACATGTCGTAAAAACCTGCCACATGATGAAATCATGTAAAGGAGGGCGTGAAAAACACCCCAGAAAGGTTTTCTTTGAAAAAAAAAATGAATTTTGGCGCAAAAAAAACGCCATATGATACTGTCGAAAAAAAAGAGATTTTTCAACATGTTGTAAAAACCTGCCATATGATGAAATAATGTAAAGGAGGCCGTGAAAACACTTTGGTGAGATTTTCTTTGAAAAAAAAATGTATTTTGGCGCAAAAAAACGCCATATGATACTATGTCGAAAAAAAATGCCATTTTTCAAACATGTTGTAAAAACGTGCCATATGATGAAATAATGTAAAGCAGGCTGTGAAAAACAATCCAGAAAGGTTTTCTTTGAAAAAAAAATCATCATGAATTTTGGCGCAAAAAATACACCTTACTATACTATGTCGAAAAAAAACGCGATTTTTCAAACATGTTGTAAAAACGTGCCATATGATGAAATAATGTAAAGGAGGGTGTGAAAAACACTCCAGAAAGGTTTTCTTTGAAAAAAAAATGAATTTTGGCGCAAAAAAACGCCATATGATACTATGTCGAAAAAAAATGCGATTTTTCAACATGTTGTAAAAACTTGCCATATGGTAAAATAATGTAAAGGAGGCCGTAAAAAACACTATGGTAAGGTTCTCTTTGAAAAAAATGAATTTTGGCGCAAAAAAACGCCATATGATACTATGTCGAAAAAAAAAACAGATTCTTCAACACGTTGTAAAAACGTGCCATATGATGAAATAATGTAAAGGAGGGCGTGAAAAACACTCCAGAAAGGTTTTGTTTGAAAAAAAAATCATCATGAATTTTGGCGCAAAAAAAACGCCATATAGTATACTATGTCGAAAAAAAATGAGGTTTTTCAACATGTTGTAAAAACGTGCCATATGATGAAATAATGTAAAGGAGGCCGTGAAAAACACTTTGGTAAGGTTTTCTTTGAAAAAAAATGAATTTTGGCGCAAAAAACCGCCATATGATACTATGTCGAAAAAAAATGCGATTTTTCAACATGTTCTAAAAACGTACCATATGATGAAATAATGTAAAGGAGGCCGTGAAAAACACTCCAGAAAGGTTTTCTTTGAAAAAAATAATCATGAATTTTGGCGCAAAAAAACTGTCACAGTACTGATGAGACAATGATAATTATTCATCCTCCACTATATAATCCGGCGCTGCACTACTACTAAGACGTTTTTAGAGCGAGATGCAGTCGTATGACATTTTTGGAGCGACATGCTATACTATGATGTTTGTTGAACGACATGCTATACTATGATGTTGTAAGAGCGACATGCTATACTATTACGTTTTCGGAGCGACATGCTATACTATGACATTTTTTGGGTGACATGCTATACTAAGACGTTTTTAGAATGACATGCTATACTATGACGTTTTTAGAGCGACATGCTATACTATGACATTTTTAGAGTGACATGCTATACTATGACGTTTTTAGAACAACATGCCATATTATGATGTTTTTAGAGCGACATGCTATACAATCACGTTTTTTGGGTGACATGCTATACTAAGACGTTTTTAGAGCGAGATGCTATAGTATGACGTTTTTGGAGCGACATGCTATACTATGTTTGTTGAACGACATGCTATACTCTGACGTTTTTAGAGCGACATGCTATACTATGACATTTTTAGAGCGGCATGCTATACTATGACGTTTTTAGCGCAACATGCTATACTATGACGTTTTTAGAGCGACATGCTATACTATGATGTTTTTTGGGTGACATGCTATACCAAGACGTTTTTAGAGCGACATGCTATGCTATGACATTTTTAGAGTGACATGCTATCCTATGACGTTTTTAACCCAAAGGCTATACTCTGATGTTTTTTGAGCGACATGCTATGCTATGACGTTTTTAGAGTGACAATGCTATACTATGACGTTTTTAGAGGGACATGCTATACTTTGACGTTTTTAGAGCGACATGCTATACTATGACGTTTTTACAGTGACATGCTATACTATGACGTTTTTTGGACCAAAGGCTATACTACGATGTTTTTAGAGTGACATGTTATACTATGTTGTTTTTAGAGTGACATGCTATACTATGACGTTTTTAGAGTGACATGCTGTATTATGATGGTTTTAGAGCGACATGCTATACTATGACGTTTTTTGGGTGACAAGCTATACTATGATGTTTTCTGGACCAAAGGCTATACTATGACGTTTTTAGAGCGACATGCTATACTATGACGTTTTTTGGACCAAAGGCTATACTATGATGTTTTTAGAGTGACATGTTATACTATGTTCTTTTTAGAGTGACATGCTATACTATGATGGTTTTAGAGCGAGATGCTATAGTATGACGTTTTTAGAGCGACATGCTATACCATGACGTTTTTTGGGTGACATGTTATACTAACACATTTTTAGAGTGACATGCTATACTATGACATTTTTAGAGCAACATGCTATACTATGACATTTTTAGAGCGATATGCTATACTATGACGTTTTTCGGGTGACATGCTATACTATGATGTTTTTTGGACCAAAGGCTATACTATGACGTTTTTAGAGCAACATGCTATACTATGAGGTTTTTAGAGTGACATGTTATACCATGACGTTTTTGGGGGGACATGCTATACTATGACGTTTTTACAGTGACATGCTATACTATGACATTTTTTGGACCAAAGGCTATACTATGATGTTTTTAGAGCGACGTGTTATACTATGACGTTTTTAGAGTGACATGCTATACTATGACGTTTTTAGAGTGACATGCTATACTATGACGTTTTTAGAGCGACATGCTATACTATGACGTTTTTTGGGTAACATGCTGTACTATGATGTTTTTTCGACCAAAGGCTATACTATGACATTTTTAGAGCGACATGCTATACTATGACGTTTTTTGGACCAAAGGCTATACTATGACGTTTTTAAAGTGACATGTTATACTATGTTGTTTTTAGAGTGACATGCTATACTGTGACGTTTTTAGAGTGACATGCTGTACTATGATGGTTTTAGAGCGACATGCTATACTATGACGTTTTTTGGGTAACATGCTGTACTATGTTTTTTCGACCAAAGGCTATACTATGACGTTTTTAGAGCGACATGCTATACTTTGACGTTTTTTGGACCAAAGGCTATACTATGACGTTTTTAGAGCGACATGCTATACTATAACGTTTTTAGAGCGACATGCTATACTATGACATTTTTTGGGTGACATGCTATACTATGACGTTTTTAGAGCGACATGCTATACTATGACGTTTTTTGGGTGACATGCTATACTAAGACGTTTTTAGAGCGAGATGCTATAGTATGACGTTTTTAGAGCGACATGCTATGCTATGACATTTTTAGAGTGACATGCTATACTATGACGTTTTTAACCCAAAGGCTATACTCTGACGTTTTTTGAGCGACATGCTATGCTATGACGTTTTTAGAGTGACATGCCATGCTATGACGTTTTTAGAGCCACATGTTATACTATGACGTTTTTAGAGCGACAGGCTATACTATGTCGTTTTTTGGGTGACATCCTATACTATGACGTTTTTTGGACCAAAGGCTATACTATGACGTTTTTAGAGCGACATGCTATACTATGACGTTTTTAGAGCGACATGCTATACTATGTCATTTTTTGGGTGACATTCTATACTATGACGTTTTTAGAGCGACATGCTATATTATGGTGTTTTTTGGAGGACATGCTATACTATGATGTTTTTTGGACGACATGCTATATTATGTTTTTTGAGCGACATGCTATGACTTTTGTAGAGCGACATGCTTTATTATGGTCTTTTTTGGGCGACATGCCTACTATGATGTTTTTTAGAGTGACATGCTATACAACGACATTGTTTGGACGACATGCTAAACTATGAAGTTTTTTGGACGACATGCTAAACTATGAAGTTTTTTGGACGACATGCTCAACTATGACGTTTTTAGAGCGACATGCTATACTATGACGTTTGGAGAGCAACATGCTATACTATGACGTTTTTAGAGCAACATGCTATGCTATGACGTTTGTTGGGCCACACGTTATACTATAGGCTTTTTTAATTGACATATTAATATGACTTTTTTTGTTTTAGCTTTTTTTGTTGTTTTTAGCAACATTTTATGAGAATTTGAACAGTTTTAAAAATTACTATACTTTTACTTGTGCAATGAAATATTATTCTATGGCACTTTTTAGACGACATACTATACTCTGATATTTTTTTGAATAACATACTATTTTGACAATATACTGCATTATGACATTTTTTGAACCACATATCATACATGACAATTTTAGGCAACATCCTATCATTTTGCGCTTTTTGAGCCATATAATATTCTATGAGGTTCTTTTTGCCAACATGCTGTACTATGAACTACAAGCCACACTATGTTATTCTTGAAAAGTATACTATACTTTTACATTTTGTGAACTACATCCTATACTATGGCGTTATACACACAGTGCTTTGGTTACATGTTGATTTATAATCTCGATTTTTTTCTGTTTTGTTTTTTGACGGGATTACCACAGAGCTGACCGTGAACACCATCGACATGCACCTGAGGGAGACGCTGCCTAAGATCTCAAGGCTGCTTGGTCGTGGTCTTTTTGGTCCTGCTCCAGAACGCCTTCATCAACTACGTCTTCTTTTGAAGAAGCCCTCAGATTCTGCAATCTCTGACCTTAAGGAGGAACTGCTACTTTCACTCTGTAACGAGACGGCAGTTATTTTAAAGACCCAGCTCCTGGCGGCTTTGACTGAAAGTTTAACATCCATCAAAACGGAACTACAGACAGTTAAATCTGAGCTGTTGGTCAGTATTTCAAACATCAAGTCCGACCCGGCTGCCCTAAAGCACGCTGTGGGTGAAACGGAAACTTCACTCTCCACATCACCGACGACATCGTCACACTCCAAAGCAGAGCACCTGTCTGCTGAACTTTTAAAAGTGGACTATAAATGTGAACAATGTGAGCAGCAGCAGACTGTGAGCAGCAGAACAGATGTGATCAGAAAGAAGTCATTTTCTTTTTTCTTTTCTTTCTGGTTGACTAGATGCTGTCAGATGCAGATGTTGGAGCTGATTCTGATCTTTCAGGATAAAAAGCTGCTTTTCATTCACAGACTTTTAAGGAAATTATTCTCTCAGGTTTTCTCTGCTATTTATATTTTTATTATCTGTGATTATTTCATTATTGTAAAATAAAGTTTCAGGCATAAAGACTCATTTAGTTATTTTATTCCTGAAATCTTTGACGTAGCAGAACTAAACTTCCATTTTCCTTCTTGCACTTCTGATACTAGAACTAAAAGTGTCTTCAACATGGATCATCTTGTTTTAAAGAATCAGCAGTGACATCACAACAACAAATGAGACAATTTTCAACAAATTCCTGAAACTGATGTAATTTAAAACTAGCAGTCTGTTTTAGTGTCAAATTAAAGCTGATTAATGACAACTAGAACATTAATGTTACTGTTTTAATCACATTTAAGATTCCTGAACGTTACATTAACGTCAACCAGCCACAGTTTTATGAACTTAATGAACCACATTACAGGAACACTACACACGTCAGCTGCTGACAGGAAACAACACAAACATCGTTAGCTTGATGCTACATTTACCTACTTATCAGGACTGGTCAGCTAGCTTGGTTAGCATCGCTAATTCACATTAAAGCTAATATTCACGGGATGCTAACTCTCTTCTCTGGTCAACACACACAAATAAACTCCACCAACTCCTGGGGTTTACTGCTCACATTGTATCTGACTCTGAAGTTGAACATAAAGTTCATTAAAACCGGCACCGATCAGTAAATTATCATTTATTACCAACCAGCTGTCGGTGTCTTTCAGTGTCTGTTGGTCCAATCAGCCGAAGGTCTGAATTACTGAACTGAAAACTGATTAAAACAAGATAACGGACAGTAAAACTGTCTGTGGAAAATGTGCTGCTGCTCCACCGATAAATACCAACAAACTAAAAATATCCCTGCAAAGATTTCCTCTGTCATATGTTGTTTTCCAAGCACTGAAAGACAGAAAGGCCTGCAGTCATTTTAGCTTTAGGGGAGAGGATTTTATTAGCAGCTTATCTGTGCTGTAATTTAAATGTAATGACCGTAGTGTTCATCATTACTTTGGTCATATTCTGGGAGTTGATGTTTCCAATCTGCACTGCAGAAATAAGTACTACAACATGGGAATTATTCATTAAACAATGTTAAGGACTAGAGAGTACATTTACTGTTTTCTCCAGTTTAACTTCAGAGACTCAGCAGATATTCAGCACTACTGACAACACAGAACCTTAACCTTACTGTTTTAATCACATTTAGGTTTTCTAAACGTTACATCAATGTGAACCAGCATCTCCACTGACAGTTTCATTAACTAAATGTACCACATTACAGTAACACAACTCACTTCAGCTGTTTACACGAAACTCAACACGAACATCGCTAGCTTAATGCTACGTTAGCTTTAATCAGACTACGACCGAGCAGCTAGCTCGGTTAGCATCGCTAACATTAAAACTAATATTTACCGAATGCTAACTCTCTTCTCTGGTCAACACACACAGAAATAAACTTCACCAACATCTGCATTGCATGGCACACATTATATCTGACACTAAAGCTGCATATAAACTGCATTAAAAGCGACACTGATACGAAAATAAACACTTACCAAACTATCAGAGTCCTTTCAGTGTCTGCTGGTAGAAACACAGGGCTGCCAACTTGTGACCAGACCTTAGAGTGAGATTTGGTTTGTGTTGGATGTCTGGGGGCCCTCCCCTGGAAAATTTAGAAAATTATTGATCCTATTTCATGCATTCTGGTGTATTTTAAGAGCATTTTGCCTGTTAAAATCTTATTATGGAGATAACATTAAGGGATAATTTAAAAAAAAAACAAAAAACATTGAGCTGAAAAAAAGCAGAAAAACACAGAGCAAAGGCAGGCAGTATAAGCCAATTTGGAATCTTACCGCACGCAAGGTATGCTGGTCCGGGTCAAAGGTCGGGATACCCCATATCATAAACATGGCCGAGCGTGACGCAGATATTGATTACTTTGAGCGTTGTAAAGTCGATGCTTTAAAGGAATTTTGTAAGAAACGAGGATACAGTGTTATCGGGAAGCGAAAGAAAGAACTTGTGTCCCTTGCTTGGGCATTGTCATTTCAAAAGGCCCCAATAGTTTTAACAAAACAGCAGGAAAGGGAGGCTGTCAACCTTGATTATAAATCCCTGCTCGAGATCGATGTTGACGGGTGTCACCTGAGAATTCCAGATCCTTTAGAGCTCAGAGAAGGTTGGGAGAATGAGTCGACAGCAGCAAATAAATGGCCACGATGTATGTTTTTTTTTCTGCAATTTTTGCACTCTGTTTCTTCTTCTTATCTATTCCTGCACTGCCTTTATACTTTTTCTTTGGAGCTGCTGTAACGGTGAACTTTCCCCACTGTGGGATCAATAAAGTTTATCCTTAGCCTTATCCTTATGTACATAGACATCAATAACTATCTGATTGGCAAGGATGAGCAAAACTTGCTAACGAGACTTGCTAACGACTACAAAGAAGGTAATAATATAAGATCTTATGTCAAACTTACTAATTTAATCCATTCGGCACGACGTTCTGGATCTTTTCTTTCAGTAGGAAATGTGACGAGTACATAAGGCGGGTCACTAAGACAGCGCGAGGTTCCTTTATTGCACTCGTGAATAGGGCAAAACTCTTCCATCCACTTCTTTAGCCCACGGGTACCGTTGTGGCAGTCCCGCACTGAACTATGGGACCTGGCATATTGCCTTTAAAAGACTTTAAGCAGTGTAAACACTTAATAATCGCTACAAAGAACAGGTCGTTCCACTGCGATAGTATGGCTTCGTCCAGCTTTGTTGATAACGTAGTGTGGGATGAACTCTGACCCGGAAGCTATTGAGGGATAAACGCGCATGCGTACTGACAATTCCGATTTGGCTTATTGAAAATGGTTCTTCATGTAAAATATGGATGAAAGGTCTGTGGCTGGATGTGCACAACACATTTCAGTATTTTCTACAAATATATGCATAACTGAAATAACTCCAGCAACCACTTTGTAACATTTGTCTTGGAGGATTTTAATGCACACACTCAACAGCTTCAAGTTGACCACATCAGCCAACTAAACAATAAAAAGTGCTTAAGCAAAAACAAAACATATCTTCATAACTTAAATTAGCCATTTACTGAACCGAATTACAGTCAGACACTAAACTCTGTCCCACAGGAGCAGGGTGACATGGACTAAAATCAGGACTAAACCAGGTCTGTTTGGACCTCACAGGAGCAGGGTGAATACCTTATTAACTAGGCCCAAAAATAAAAATTAAAGACTGTAAACGTAGAATAAATGGCACAACTGTAAACAGGAACAGGAAAAGAACAAGGAAAAATTAATTCTTGTGAGCCATGTTGTACTCCCTGGTGGCCTTTTTTGAAGCCTTGATTATCTCTGGGGTGGGTTCCCATTTATGACATGGCCCCAAACCAGTCATTTTAATAGTCAGAATAGAGGAGAGTGTTCCCTCTAGAGCCAGACTGTTCCTGGTCTTTGTCTTGTTCAGTCCAACCAGTGAAAACACTCGTTCAGCATTGGCATTTGAGTGGGGTACACCGTCAAAAAAAGAATAGTTGAGAAAACTTAAAATTTCAAGGCAACCTTTTGCAGTTCATTGTCCTAAGTCATATTTCATTGTTGTACTAGTTACATTTACATTGTTCTGTGAATAGTCACAACTATTATTTCTTCGTTTGGTCAATATAAACTTGTTTATTAGCTGAATAGTGTGATTTACAGAACTACCAAAAGGTAAGCAACCCCAAGTTTTTTTTTCAGTTACTTTTTTGACCTTTTTCTGGTTTTGTTGAGTGGCAAGACAGTGGGGAGAACGATGGTGGAAGGACCTGCAGCAAAGGGCCACAAGCTGGATTCGAAACCATAACCACTACATATAGCTCTCGTTTACAAGTCAGCCACTTAACCTGCTGAGCTACAGGGTATGTGAGCTAAGATGTAGATCAAGACAAAGAAAGCATGAGGACTTGCCCCAGCTGTGTATTCAGGGAAACCCTGTGGGTTTTTCCAGCTGTGTTGTACCAACAACAAATTACATTTTCAGCTTATTCACAATTACAAATTTAGACATAATGAGGTACACATGATTGGTCCTCAGTTGAAGTGCTGTACATGTTAACAGTCAGGCAGCAACAAAATAAGTGCAAAAAGCAATCAATTTATAAAAAGAATTAAATAGTATAGAATATAAAAACAAGGCAAGTCAGGATAACAAATTAAAAGATTAAAGATTAAGATAAAATAAATATGAAATATTTAAAAGTAGGACAATTAAGAGCTACCAAAGCCATCAAAAACATGTACATCTTGAGATGTTTCTTAAACATGTCAATGGAGGAAGGATGTTTTATTGCAAGGAGGGCTCTTCCAAAGCCTTTAGTTGGAGCAGCTCCGACAAAGGCTTGATCTCGATTCCCCACCAGCCTTGATCATAGAGCAGCCAACAGCAGTGGTTGTTGAACCAAATACAATCACTTCCATCTTATTTCCATTTCACTGAAGGCTGTTTTTAACTGTCCAGGACCTCACCCCCTGTAGGTGTGTTGAAGTGGCCGTGATGAAGGTGTAATCTTCAGGATTTAGCGGTATGCAGATATGTTTAGGTGTCATCAGCATAACAGTGGAATGACACTTGATGCTGAGGGAATATAGAACCTGAGGGAAGCACATAAAGAGAAAATAAAATGGGCCCTAAGATTGAACCTTGAGGTACTCCACATGTGATGGGGGCAGAAGAGAAGGAACAATTATTCACTAGCTATGAGGCAAAGCACTTCAGTGCTGTGCCCTAGATGTTAGCCTGGTCCTTCACACATTTTAAAAGTATGCAATGATGATTGCATTCATGTCATTTTCACAACGTCAATATTAGAATCTCTCTAACTCCAAGGTATTCATACATTATTTTGAAATGTTCCAAATCCATTCCTAACCTTGTAGTCACATCAGACTAAAGGCAAAATTAGCTTTTGCTGTCATGAGTCACATTTGTCAGGCTTTAGTTAAAACAGCATATAGCTCAGTTTTAATCGATTTAAGCAGAGCTAAAGTGCAGCAATTGTGAGGGCTTGAAGTGATATAAAAAAGAACTTTTCCTTGAGCTATTTTCTTTTAAACAACTGCATAAAATTCTTTTAAAAATCAATAGTTAGTAATACATATTGATATGACAACATTATTTACGTTACATTATTATAAAGAAGTACAATTTTTCTGTTGTTCTCATTTAAGACTGGGTGCAGTATTCCTTCTTCAGAGCACTGAAGAAGGTGAATGTAGATGGCTATATTTTTAAACAGTAAATGTATAATACCGTTGTGATGCAGCTATGCCACCATCATTAAAGACAGTGTGCTGTTTGTGGGACTGAATGCAGGTGGAATTTTTAGATAAAATGATGGATCTCTGCAGTAGCAATGTCAGGACACAGGGTGGAGCTCATTGACCTATAAGACAGATTCTGCTATGTTTCCTGAGTCAGCAGTGACCATCCATCCATTCATCCATTATCTATAAACCGCTTAATCCTCATTAGGGTCGTGGGGGCTGGAGTCTATCCCAGATGACTTGGGGTGAAGGCAGGAGACAACCTGGACAAGTCACCAGTCTATCATAGGACTACACATCGAGACTAACAAGCACACTCTCATTCACATCAAGGGACATTTTAGATTTTAGAATCACCATTTAACCTCAGCATGTTTTGGACTGTGGGAGGAAGCCAGAGAAAACCTACGCTGCACAGGGAGAACATGTAACTCCATGTAAGGTGGCCAGGGAGTCGCTGTGCAGGTCTCAGCAGTGACCAGCGACGTTTAAATGAACGTCAGACCTCGCTGATGATTCACCCTCACCTGTCTCATCACCTGTGAACCAGAGAAGGTCAACAGACACTTTCTAGTTCACTCAGAGACAAGCATCTGTTCTAGTCCTCCGCCTCTTTCGTCCCTCATCTCTTCAGCTATCTGCAGTTCAGGAAGCCACCTGCTGGAAAAGGAATACTGCATTTCTCAGCTATTTGTTTCTCCAACTTTTGTTGCTCAGTTCTAGTGTGCATCCTGCAGGGGAAAGAGAGAGGAAGAGAGGGTCACCTAGGCAGGCCCTTCCTTTGGAGAGGATGAGGAGGTCTGTGATGAGGAGCTGGATGAAGACGATGCAGAACTCTGATTAGTGGTGCTATTATTTGAACTATACCTCTTGAATAATGCTGGAACTGTCTGCACTGTTTTTAGTGCATCTTCCTGTATCCCTTTCCATGTTTGTGAAGTCACACAGTCAGATCTTTTAGATTCTCTGGCAGTTCTCTTCCAAGTAGAGCCATGAGCAGGCATGCAGATAGAAACAGACATTAGGTTTAAAACGCTGAAAATTATTTTATCTCCATGTTCAGCTACATTAGGTGTACTCAGTTTTGTTTCAGTGAACACAGGTTTTCTAACTTGTGCATCAGTGATTACAGCTGTATGCATTCTTGTTGCACTGAGCTTCTACTTTGTGGCCTTTATTTGTTTTTAATTGTTCATAAGAGTAAATAAAGTATTTGTGAACTTACACATAATGCATTTATTTAGAGATGGTACAATTTGGAATAATTTGACATTTTCTCATTTTGCACAGCAGCGTACTCACTTCTGCTGTGTACTCTGTGTGGTCAAAGGCAGCAGATGTAAGATAGTTGTTGCCAGTGTTTTATTTTGAAAGTGAATGTGGATCTGATCGGAGACTTTCAGTTTCATTTCTCCAGCTCCAGACGTGCTGAGATCCCAACGGTGTACAGTCGGCTACTGTGATCTCTGGTCATCTCCCATCAGCTGTCTAGAAGAGAAGCAGGTAGGACTGAAGACATTAAAGGGCTGCATGTTTTTACTTTGTTTATGTTGGCCAGTAGGATTTAAAATCTATTTTTCTTTTTTTTGGTGACTACAAAAGTTGGGATGTGGTTTGTTTAGCTTTTGCTAAATTCACTGATGTGATACAGTAATGTACGTATTAAGATTCAGAAAAGTGATTGTAAGACATTTGTAATCAGTGTACAGTGTGTTAAAATCGGGCTGATGTGGTAGAAACATCTGGTACAGTTTTTAGGCGTGGCTCATTCTTGTGCCTGTCTTCCAGGAAACCAAAACTTCCTGCTTTGCCACGTGCTGTGGGAAACCTTTTGTTTTCAGACTGTAGACTGAGTAAATATTTAATTTGCTTTAGTTGTTAATAATTAGGGCACAGAAAATTTTCAAAAAAAAGAATACAAAGAATTACCTGAGGGAATAAAGTAGGAATGTAAGGTAAATTTACAATTGGACATCGGACTCAAGTAAACATCTTCAAGTTGGATAGTACTGATGAATTAATATCCGTTCTCTACTAAAGTCTCTGTCATGGAATATACATGGAGTAAAATACTCTGGGTGAGCAGTTAGTGAACCTGTAGAGCTTTTCCACAGCAGCTGTTTTGAAATGAAACAGAAGGCAAACAAGTAGTAGGTAAAAATTAAGTCATGAAATATTCTAATTCAGCCAGGTCCAATCCAAAAATGACTACTTTTAGAGATGACCCTCTGGTGAAAATTCAGTTGTTGACCTTGTTAACACCTGCATATGGTGTTTTTTTTCATTGCTAAAAGGCATCATGAGTGTAATAAGCAGTGAACATCATGGCTGAGCATTTCTTCCTGGAAACTGCATGATTGTCTCAGATATACAGATTCAGCCCTCCAACAAACCTATGAAATCAATCCTGTCAGCTGTCAAAAATATTACCAAAGTCAATGAAATGCTCCTCAAAAATGTATCTGAAAAACAAATCCACACCCCCACTGTCTCCTGGACTACTGCAACTCATTATTCATTTCCAAAACAATGCAGCCATTAACTGTTTACAGCAGGTTCAAAAAACAGCAGCTCACAAACGCATCCCTCCAATCCTGCATGAACCCCACTGCATCCCCATTCGTTATACAGTTCAAGTTAAGATTATTTTATTACTTTTAAATCTTGACATGATCTGGCTCTGCTGATTCTCACAGATCAGAGAATCAGTTGCTACTTTAAACAAGGAAAAACTCTGCTTTTGTGTTTTACTGTGGAACAAGCTCCCCCTTCCTCTCAGAACAACTTAGTCAGTGCTTCAGTTTATACAGATCAACATTTTTATTATATTCCATAACGTCTCTTGTAATGTTTTATTGTTTCCCGTTTTGTCTTTTCTAATGTTTTATTTTTGTTATTTTTCCACTTTGTGTTTTTGTAATTGTGCTTGTGCTGTTATTGTGCTTTGTTATTGTATTTTTGGAAAGAACCTTGTAACTCCAGTTTTGAAATATGCTATAGCAGTACAGTTTATTATTAATATTATTATTACTATTGCTTGTAGGGTGGAGCTTTCCCTATTAGTATTCTTTTCCACAGTCAGTTTCCAAGTTAGGTGGTGAGCTGGTGTGCTCAAGCTGAAAGGAGGGTTGGTGTAGATAGAAGAAGGGTTACAGCTAAACCATTTAAAGGCAGGAAGGAAGAATTTTCAGTGGAAATAAAACCATCAAAATATGTAACGTTGAGACACAGAGATGAGCTTTTAGGGGTTTGATCAATGACCCAAGTAGGGTGTAAGTAATGTAGTTTAAATGATTTTATCATGGGCAGCTTCTTGTGTGATCAGTATTCATTTACAAACATATTGAACATTGAGTCTACATATCCTGTATGTTTTATGCATTTGTGTTTTTTTCTTCAGACTTCAAAGTGAATAAACATCAAAGTTCATTCAGCCTTTCGACGCTCAGCTCAGCAGACCAACTGTCCATCATGAACCCAATGCTAACAAGACATCAGCAGAAAACAATCTGCTCTCAGCTGGGAAGAGTCAAACTGCAGCTGCTCTACAAGGCCAGCATCCATGGTTTCACTGGTGCTGCCTTCCACCAGCGATGTGACACCCACTCTCCCACTGTGTCTGTGGGCTTTAATGCCTCCGGCTACGTGTTTGGAGGCTACACCAAACAACCTTTTAGTCAGTCTGGACAGTATGTTCATGACGACCAGGCCTTTCTTTTCACCTTCAGTGGAGAAAAGCTTCTCAAATATCCAGTCACTGGTCCTCAGTACGCAGTGAGAATGATCGGTAACTCTGGTCCTTACTTTGCAGAAGCATTGATTCTTGTCAATCAAAGCCAAGCAGTAGTGTATAGTAACCCTGGAAATTACTGCAACTTCAATGCTGCAGAAATGCACGGCAATGATCTCAACCTGACTGAGTGTGAAGTCTACCAGGTGGAGGGTAAGTTCACTATAAATAACCACATGTTGATGTTTGTTGTTGCAGATCAGTGTTCTGCTGCATTTTATGTTTCATGATCTGAGCATCCATACAAACTACAGTGTTGCATCAGAGGTTTTACAGATTCATGTTATCCTCCTTGAGTGAAAGTCACACTGTTGATGGTGTCTCATGTATTAATGCTCCATCATGTGTTTTAAGTCTGTTATACAGTGAACGGTGAACTGAAGTATGACGTAAAAGTAAAATTCAGGATCTGTCAAAAAAAAAAAATCACATTCAGATATTTTCCTCAAATCTTGCAGCCCCAGGTGGGATGTTGATATTTCTATTAATTCAGTAAGATTCTTGTGTAACTTGTTTTTGCTTGTCAACAGAAACCACTGAACTTGAGAGGCCATGGAGGACAATAAGCTGGGAATTACTGTAAGATGGACAGTCACTGTTCTGCACATTATTCATTTCTTTTATACAATATATTGAACTTTATGCATTTTGACACCAACTGTTAATCTGAAGACGTTTCATGAGAATGTGCTAAACATTTGATTATACTCTTATAATGGATGTGTTCCTTGTGCCATGACATAAAAGCTGTTGTAGTTCACTAGACTAGAATGGTGTCTATGCAAATTATTATGCAATCAAATTATTTAGCAGCAAACAGGACTGATGTCACAGAAGTCAGCTGCTTGTGCACAAAGAAGTTCTGAAACAGTCAAAACAACTAACACCATCTCTTTTATAGTGAAACCTTGTTTATCTCTGTGTTTGTGCAGGAAGAGGCAGGAGCTGATGGAGAGCATTAAAACCTACAAACCCACAATCAGCTCTGTGTCCCAGCTTCGAGTTCTGCTCATCGGATCGGTCGGAGCTGGAAAGTCCAGCTTCTTTAACTCCATCAACTCTGTGTTCAGAGGCCACGTCACCAGCCAGGCCATATCTGGCTGCTCCAGCACCAGCCTCACCACACAGGTCAGTGTCTGCTCCCAGGGATTTCCATCTGCTCTCACTGATTTCAGCGTGATAATCCTGATCCGTCCACTTCTGTCCCCGACAGTTTCGCACCTACTCTGTGAAAGCTGGACGAGAAGGCAAACCTCTGCCAATCATCTTGTGCGATACCATGGGATTGGAGGACAGCAAAGGGGCGGGGCTTGACATGGATGACATCAGCAGCATCCTAAAAGGTCATCTGCCAGACCGTTATCAGGTACAGCAGCTGAATACACTCAGCAGGACACTGAATGTATGAAACACTGACTTGACTGTAGTTAACTCCAACATGTGGCTCAGTTCAACCCCTCAGCTCCTCTGAATTCAGAGACTCACGGTTATCGCAAGTCTCCAGGGCTGAAGGACAAGATCCACTGTGTGGCCTACGTCATTGATGCCTGCAAGATCTCCATCATGTCCACAAAGATGGAGGAGAAGCTGGATGCTATCCGCAGAAAGGTCAACCTAATGGGTCAGTGGAACTTGAATTTTTGGGAGGGAGTATTTCTCACCCAAACACCTTTAACTGTGAAACACCCACTCTTGTCCAGTTAACTTTTGAGGCCCTATAGGACAATGGCTGATAACTCTTTGACTATGTGAGTTATTTTGATTAGTTATTGCAGCTGCTGACAGATTAACCAAATACTGCTGAACACTGGCAGTGTTCTCTTTTTTATTGTCTATCCAGTGTGGTGCACCCCTGTAGGTCCAAACCAAGCAATGAAAGGTATCTCCTTCAAAGGAAGATGAAAAATTAGAACCTAGCACTCGGTTTTCCACTACAATGCAGAGGCAACTATTGTACCTTTTACAGCATGAAAGTGACACATTGATGGATCAGAATGATCAAACAATACCATATACATTCATCTGAAATGAACCATTCCCTATAATGAGTACTTCTACTTCTGACACATTTTGACAGTAATAGATTTGTACTTTATTTTGGTGAAAATATGAAGACCTAAAACAGTATTTCTACACTGTGGTATTATTACCCTTTACTCAAGTACAAAATCTGAGTCCTTCCTTCAACACTAAGTAAGAGATGAGCCAGAGACACTGTGGGTGATGAAAGTGACCAATCAAAGGAGTGGACTGCATTCATGTAGTTAATAAAAAACTTCCTTGTGAGAGCAGTTTTCAGAATGCGGTGACTGTTATCATGTGCACATGCCTGGTTTTTATGTGCACTTTAAACAGCTAATTAAACAACAACTGCTGCAAACATTATGACAAAATATGATAAAAGTGTCTTTCTGCTCTTGTACCTCCAGGGATTCCTCAGCTGGTCCTGCTCACTAAAGTAGATGAAGCCTGTCCTTTGGTCAAAGAGGATGTCAGAAACATTTATAAGAGTGGCTACATTAAGGAATTGGTGAGGATTTTATAAAATAAAACAAATCTAGCAGACTTGTTTTTTAGTCAGAAAAAGTGAAGAATCGTCACCTAAATCTTTTTGTACTGTGTGTTTTGTGAACCAGATGCAGGAGGTCAGCGCTCGGCTCGGTGTGCCGCTGTCCTGTGTTGTTCCAGTGAAGAACTACAATGAAGAGTTGGAGCTGGACATGAACTGTGACATCCTGCTGCTCAGCGCCGTCATTCAGATGCTTCGCTTTGCTGATAATTACTTTGATGAGCTCAGTGACCGACCGAGCAATGTTGAAATCAAAGATGTGGAATCCAGATAAGTCACAACGTCCAGCCCATGAGTACATTGAGTTCAGGCTCACTGGACTAAAGGCAACATATCAACATTAAAACATCCCTCATGTCACGCATTATTCCAGGATGGCTACCCCATTCCTAACCTTGTAGTCACACCAAACGGCTAATGGCTAAATGCTTGAGCTAGCTTATGTCATCATGTTCCACATTTATAAGGCTTTATCAGTAGTTAAAGAGCACAAAGCTCCTATTTAATCAGGTCTAATACTTCATTGTGTTTGTGAGGCCATTTTCACAAATGGCTTGTTGACATTTCTGTGGTCTTCTTTTGTCAAGTAAATGAAAATGTAGTCCAGATTCAGGATATCTTGAACTCTAAGGCAAAATCCTAATCTCCTGTATGTGGTCACTCGGTGTTCCTTGAGTGTGTTGAAATGGTACAAAGAGAAAGAAATGGAAGCACTATTCTGGCAACTCACATTGTCTGGAAACAGCATATTTCCATTTGCAGTTTTACCAGCTGCTCAGTGTGTGTGTATACATTATACATTATACATTATAGTGAGCCAACAAAAGTCAGTAAAGCCATGAACATCTTTAAGTCTTATGCAAATGTTTTACTGGAAATACAAACAACTCTGTGCAGACTCTATCAGACTTTATCACTCAGTGGGAACACACCTCAAACTCTCTGAATCAGGAGTGTTGACTTTAGGGTTGGCCTTTTTTGCCTTTGGAATATCCAAGTGCCCCTAGGAATGCTGGGAGATGTAGTCTCTCCAGTGTGTCTTAAGGCTGCAGATCACCTCCGGTTACTGGTTTCCAAAACTGTGAGCTGGAAATGTTGACATTGTTTCTTTGTGCCAAAACATACCCATTTTTTGGTAGTTAATGTTTGAGATGTTAATTCTGTAATTTTTTGCAACATCTGTTTGAAACTTTAACTCTGTAGCAAAATAACGTTTTTTTTATCATAGGTTTTGTTCTGTATTTGTTTACAAACAAGCTTTAAAATAGTTTATATGATTTTTACAATAAAGCCTATCAGTATTGCAGAGTTCTGTGTACTGCATGCTGGCCACATTAGAGAACCTGACATTCAGTAGCCGCTTCATAGGCATCCTTGTATAAAGTCTTGCAGCTCTGCAGTATTTAATGTGTCTTTCAGACTGTACTGGCAGATAATGTTTGTTGTCATGTTGCATGTTATGTACATTTAGCTTGTGCTTCGGTTTGTGTCAGATAATAAAAATTGCCGCTGGCCAGACAACCATATTTAAACACTTGAATAATTTTCTGCCTTCATTAAAAAGAGAATGAACAAACCTGGATTGCTGTTTAGAGTCATTCTAATCAGTAATCAGTTGTCAATAAAAGCTCAACGTGCAGGAATGAACAGAAAAACTGAAATTTATTAATGCAGTTCAGACAGTTACTGTACAGACCAGCCGAGGAGCCGTCCCTCCATGTGTAACAGGACTGTGGTGTTACAACAAACTGTAAACTACACAACACACATCACACCTGTAATCTGACTCACTGCCTCCTTTTGCATCAGTGAAATTAGCTGTGAATTAGAGTGGATTACAAATTGGCAGCAGTAATCTCAGCGACAATAATCATCAGTTAAAAAATAACTTCTAAACAAACAAACCTTGAAATAGTGTTTAAAACATCAATGCTGTGTTAGTGCACATAACAGACAGGGAGCTCTCTCCAACTTGGCCACGATTTACATTGAACTGGCTGTAACTTTCACAGATTGACCAACAAAAATGACGCACAACAGTGAAGACGGAATGTCCTGGTAACGCACAACACACCTGGAATTCAATGATGTTCAGACAGTCAGCTGTTGTTTTCTGCTTTTCCATTATAAAACAAAGCATTTCCTTCAGGTGAGTTGCCCTTTGGCCACCAGCAAGATGATGGTGGCTGTAGCACTGGGAGGCTCCATGTGGAAATGTGTGAGACGCGCAGCTGAAAACGACCTTCAGCAGACGTTTTAATAAATGACATGGCTGTTGGTGAGGTTGGTACAGATCGTTTGGGACACAGAGGAAGACCACTGGACAGGAGCAGAGATGAGGCTTTTATGGCACAGCTGACGCTCTCCAGCAGTTCAGTCTCTCAACGGCCAACTGCAGCAGTCATCAACAGAAAAGGCAGCCACGTGAACTTTGACCACTACAGTGCAGAACACGTGCACAATCATACATTCAAACGCACACTCACACACACAAATTAGGTATGGGATTGGTCCGAGTCCAAAGGCTGACTTGGTGTCAACCAGCGTAGAGCAGGACAGTTGGCATCTAGACTGCAGCTTTCTACCTGCAGCACTAACATGTGTTCACACTACAGATAACTGATGTTTATCAGCAAAACAAGCATCCTTGTATCTTTTATATTGGCAACCAGCAATGTAATAAGTACAAAGTGTTAGTAAGTAAATCAAAACTTGTCCTTTTAGCTAATTTGAATGTGGCGCCATCTGCTGTTCGTGATGACATGATAATTTGGCCAGCATATGTGATCTTTATTAGCTTTACCTGCACATTACTGTTTAGAGGATACAGTGGAGTTTTATCTCTGAGCATCAGAGGCAACAGCCCACAGTGGACACAGGGAAACTTTGCATCCTTCTCACTGTGTAAAGCATCAATAAGAAAGTACATGAGCACGACAAAGAGCAAAGAGGATGTTGTCGAAGTTGCACAAATGGCCTTAACTGTTTGGCAATTTTAGAGCAATATTGCAACTTAATCTTGCTTATTAATCTTTTGAGATGTTTGTTCATGGATGAACTGTGCTGCATAACAGATGCTTTAGGGCCTAAACTATATTATTAGGTGGAATTTAAAGTGTCAATTCTGTGAATTTTCATGAAAGTTGGAAATGGTGAAGACTTCTGCGGGTGTCATCTGCATGTTGGTACAGATTATAGACTGATAGACTCAGTTTGGTTTGTCTTATCTGGCTCTGTGGAAGCCAGCATTTCATTCTGTAAATGAATGAGCAACATAAAACTTCCAAAATGAATAACCAAAATGAATCATTAAAAATTTTAAAAGGACGGAACAGACACAGAAAAGGGACCAAGAGTCAATTTTTGTTGCAGCCAGTCAAATTTTTCACAAAATGTCATGATCTGTGTCAAATTATTTAAAAAAACAAACAAACTTAAAACATTAAATTAAAAATATTGAACTGGAATTAAAAAAAGGTCAAGTCAATGAGATTGCAGACCATGAGTCAGTTTCACCGACTACTGAAAAACCACTAGGAACACTGAACAAAAAAATCTCGACAGGTTGTCACTTTGGCTCTTCAGCGTTTGGACCCGACCACATCCATCACACACTGTGCTTACGTCAACATCTAGAGAGATGACATTCAATTTCCAAATAGTAGAAAAGAAATTTAAGAACTTTTCCTGTTGTTGTTTTTCTTTTAAAGAACTGTACAAGATTATTTAAAAAATCAATAATTAGTTATACATATTTATATGACAACATTGTTTACGTTATATTACTATAAAGAAGTACAACTTTTGTGTTGTTCTCATTTAAGACTGGGTGCAGTATTCCTTCTATAGAGCACTGTGGCTTTGCTGCGCTGAAGAAGGTGAATGGAGACGGTTATATTTTTAAACAGTAAATGTATAATACCGTTGTGATGCAGCTGTGCCACCATCATTAAAGACAGTGTGCTGCTTGTGGGACTGAATGCAGGTGGAATTTTTAGATAAAATGATGGATCTCTGCAGTAGCAATGTCAGGACACAGGGTGGAGCTCATTGACCTATAAGACAGATTCTGTTATGTTTGCTGAGTCAGCAGTGACCAGTGACGTTTAAATGAACGTCAGACCTCGCTGATGATTCACCCTCACCTGTCTCATCACCTGTGAACCAGAGAAGGTCAACAGACACTTTCTAGTTCACTCAGAGACAAGCATCTGTTCTAGTCCTCCGCCTCTTTCGTCCCTCATCTCTTCAGCTATCTGCAGTTCAGGAAGCCACCTGCTGGAAAAGGAATACTGCATTTCTCCGCTGCTTGTTTCTCCAGCTTGTGTTGCTCAGCTCTAGTGTGCATCCTGCAGGGGAAGAGAGGGTCACCTAGGCGGGCCCTTCCTTTGGAGAGGACGGGGTCTGTGATGAGGAGCTGGACGAAGACGAGGCAGAGCTCTTCAGAGACCCCAGAGTCTTGCTGAACCAAGAGTTCTTGGCGGCTTGGATCTCGTTCATCAGGACGCCTCGCTGATGCTCGAGCTCCTGCAGAACAAGACAAAGAGAAGGACTCAGTCAGCAGACATGGAGGAGAAAAGCACTTTGTGACAGAGCTGGACACATAACCTTTTCTCTTGTCAGTCAATCTGACACAGTGGTGTGTGTCACATGGCTCTGGATTTTAATACGGACTGTTGAGTTGCAGAGCATGACTGCAGTCATACAGTACAGGAGCACTTCCATACAACTGACAATTTAAACAGACTTTGGTCTTTTCAACAGGCCTGTGTTCTCTAATACACCAATAATAATCTAATCTCACAGAAAAGACAGATACAAAACTGGGAATTATATATATTTGCTGCTCAGGGATATGATCACACAGCTATCGCGCTATCACTGGTGATTTCTGTTTTTAGCTACATGTGCTAACAGCTTTTGAACGCAATGCCGTAAAATTTGGTAGCCATCCATGTACTCTCAAGGCATTTATTATAGTAACTTAATTTAGTACCGACAAAAGTAATGACATTTCCCCAATCCTCAGCTGTATTTTGTGCTTAGTGCTTGTTAGCATGCTAACAAACTAAAATGACAAAAGTCATACTGCTGTCATTGATATCATTGCCCCTGCATAGTGCTGCTGACCTGGATGCGACATTTGGCTTCCACCAGCTGTAGTTTGGTCTGTGCCAGCTCCAGCTCCAGTTGTCTCAGCTGCTCCTTCAGTCCATCCTTCTCCTCGTCCATTGGCTCGTTAGATGTCTTGTCACTCCCGGGGGATGAAACCTGGAGGGACCCCAGGGTGCTGAACAGGTCCCTACAGTGGTCACAGCCCATTACTTTGTTCTGCATGAGCATACAAGCACAAATGCATACGTTAGCAGATGTAGTTAGGTAACGTACTGCGGAAACACGTGATTACAGGTAAATACAAACATACTTTTACATTCATATGCTGTAGTAGACACCTCTCTATACTACCTGTCTTGCATAGCCAGACTTATGAGGTACAGCAAGATCATTTCCCAGCCTTGAAAAATGATCCGGCTGTACCTCATTATCACTCTGCTCTAGAGGGGAAAATGCTCTGGCTTGTTTGTATTTCTTAAAACCAAATCAGTCTTCTTTATACTATCCTTCTAAAAGGCAAGACACTAGTCCTGAAGAAAAAAACATTATTCACTCTGTCATCTTCATGAGGGAACTACGCCCTCATGATTGCGATGAAAATAGTAGATACATATTCTTTGTGGGAAATGACAGTGAAATCCATCCTTGTTTTTAATTTTGACTTTTGTCTGGTAGCCAGGAAACAGATTTTTACAGATTACTCTGTCCTCACTTTTGAGGGGAAGTTTAACTTTAATGCAGTTTGTGCATTTCATAAATGAAAAGCTTTACCCTGCCATCTTCAACCAATGTTTTCTGTTCAAAAGACCAAGTCAGTATCACCATAGCCAATATGTTATTGGTCAGTCATATGACACTTCAGGCTTTAGATCACATATTTCCCCTCATGTCTATCTGTTCTAGTTTATTACAGCAATATAATGACACTACATCCTAAGTGGAAGTGTACAATAACACTGACATAGACAGTATTTCTCTCTCTCTGTTAGGTCTCACTACAACATCAGAGTTGTTGCAACACGTCACATTAAGCAGAAGATCAGAAAGTTCTTTATCCAGGCCTGAGCTGATTCTCTGTCACACCCACTAACAGCAACATCGCATGTTTGACGAGGGCTAAACAACTTGTGTGAAATTATTTGTGCAATCAAGTTCTTTTCGGGTGTGATGACTATGGGCTTGTCTGACTGCCTAATGTGACTGGCAAGGACAGAACAGCGAGTAAAAATCCTTTGTTCTCTGATGCAACATATTGTGGCTTTTATCCAGGAATGTCAAAGTCTCCTAGTTTGCATCTGCTGCTTGCTGTGCACTGACACCATATAATCTCACCCTGACGATGTCTAGCTCTTCTTTTGTTGCCGCCTGCTGTTTTTCCAGCCTGGTGCTCAGCTGGGAGCAGATCTGAAAGACAGAGAAGAAGTCGAATTACAGGTGAGATGATACATTCCAACTAGTACTAACTGAAGAATTATTAAACCTGTGCTTCTGCATCAGTATACTTCACACTCACTATGGTATTGCAGCTCCATATATTCAAGAATAATAAGTAGTTTCTTACATTTTATTTGGCATCTAGTTTAATCCTGATATCTTATATCATTGCTACTATTAATAATAGGAGCTTTTAAGTAATCACATCATTTAAAAACAGTGAAAACTAACAAAACCAACAATAACACACAGTAAGATTTACATTACTGTTTGCAGTTAACATATACGTAAAGCTGGCCAATTAAAAGACTCTAAGTGAGCAAGCAGCAGTTGATGACTTTAGCAGCAAACCTGTTTGTACTCCGCTATGATTGCTGTGGTTTTCTTGATCTCCAACTCTGCTTTTTCCAGTTCCCTCCTGAAAACTTCCTTCAACTGGAGGAGACAGAACAAAATGACAAAAAAATAAAATACTATGTTAATGAGGAAGATAAGCTGACGATATGTTCCATATTTAAATGCAACTGTGGTTACATTTTGACAGCACACAGTTTAAAAATACACTTCACCCATGTCTAAGCTTTATACACAACAGTAACTTTACCCTAAATGCATGTGTGTATATTGACCACTTTAATAGCGACCACCACTCATTGACATGTATTTGGCAAAAAATACCTCTAATAGCTACAGCAAATATAAAGTTAAGGCCATTTTACTGCACTCTAGTTTAAGGTCTTAATCATAAAAGTCAGGTTGAATTATAGTGTGGTATATATGTATGCATGTGGTGAAGTATGTAAGTCTTTAACATGAGATAAGTATAGTTGTAAATAACATTCTTGCTGCTCCATCTGTACAAAAATAGTGGCCCTGATTCTTTGCTGGTGCTAGTTTCAAACTTCTGTGTTGTTTAGAATAATGATCAGATGGCTTATTTGCTGGGAGAATTGTATTGGATCCCTGCTGTAATGAGAATATTTGTTGTGGCTATGACTTCTAGTGATTATAGGTCACCTGTCTCATTCTCTTTGGTTACTGACAGAAGCTGATGAAAGTCACTGATTACTATACAGAAGTAAGTATAATAAAACACAGTGAAGTCAATACGCAACCTTCACATGAGTCACATACATACTGTGTTGCCTCAGGATTGTTAGGTCTTTTTTTTTTTAGCTCATTAAGGCTGATCTTTACGATCTGATATTACCTGAGCCGTCTCCTCCTCCTGCCGCCTCTTTTCCTCCTCGGTTTCCACCAGACGTTGCTTGGTGGTCAGCAGCTCTTTGTTCAAAACATCGGCTTTGTCCTCTGCCTGAGTACACACACTCTTCATTTAATACCAGATCTACAACTGCACAAACATGCATTCAGCTGCAGACCAAGTTGATGCAAGACACAGTACATTAATCACACTCTATACTCATTAATACAGCTCCAAAGATTCATACTGACAGAGTCCAGTGCAGGTGCAGTCCACCAGTCGTGTGGTGGGTAGTTTAGTAAAATGCTTATGAGCAACTCAACAGAACCGCAGCTGCTGAGAAAAGTGTTTAATATCAGCAAAAGGTACAAAATGTTTTTCTGCTTACAGCTACATTTGTCTGTTCATGTTACCACTCGAGTCAGGGATTTTAATTATCTCTACTTCTAAAATTACTCCTCCAAAAAGCTGCTAGTTGCAGATTTGCAAATTTCAAAGAGCACATGGATTTGGAGCACATTTAGCCTCACGTCGCACTCTGTGTATAAAACAACCTAAACAATGTCAGCAACAAACACCACATGTAAAATACACAGTATTCCATCCTTTTCAGTCTGAAACATAGCAGTCAGATTGTTGTTGGGTTCAAAACGTCCTCTTTAGATGTTGTGTTACCTGATCGAGGTCGTTCCGAAGTGCGATCTTACTGGTGACCAGTTCATGTGCCAAGTCGTCATTCTCCTGTTCCAGTCGCATGCTGGCCTCCTGCAGACGACGGTTCTCCCTCTGCACACACAATCCACCACACAAAGTTGCAGAATCTTGCAAATGTGGAAAGTGCATCCACATTTTTTTATATTATCATCATCATCATAACTCCAGAAATGCTCTTGACAACACAGGAGAATGCTATTGTGATATTAAATCAGTTTTTCTAATCAGGAAAAGCAGCACTCCCTTTTTTAAATTTAATTAACTCATCCAGCTGTAAGAATCTAATACAGTCCTCCCACCTACACACACACATCATCATCTTAAAGTCCCCATTGCAGACCATTAGTGGAGTCTCATGACTACCAGTCTGGCTATAAACAGTCTCACATGACAGCCATGCCTCAATGGGACGAAACAGTTGTCATGGGTGTGAGCGGTCATCTGACCCTGATATCCTGTCACTTTCACAGTGATGACTTTTTCTCTCCTCTGCTGAAATGATGCACCCACACACATATACATGCACTTGAATAGTATGAACATAACGCAAAGCTGATTAGACTTCATACAGAAATCTTTCACATAAATATACACATACAAACAAATCTAAACAGCTGTGAGAAAATAAATATTATTATAATTCTTATAATGTAAATAGTCTTAAATATCTACAATAGCAGCAGATCCTATGAGGGTGTTGTCAGTGAAGGATGTCCAAAGAAACAAAGGGAAAAACATGTAATGCTCTTGAGAAAACAAAGCTCCCCTTGCTGCTATCCTGGAGTTTGCATGCAACCCCTTAGATTGAATTAATCCTTTCCTGAGAGCAGCGACATGAAGCTTCATTTGGAAAAAAAACAGACCTATGAGTCTCTGTTAGCAACAATGGCAGAGTTTTCTCCGTTTTAGCCAGTTTTAGACTGATGAAGTCGACATGAAAATCTTGATTGGAATGTCACTTTCAGACAAGTAAAAATCAGAAATCTCAGAATTTGCAGAAAACCTTTTTTGGAGCAGAGACAACTTACCGAGCTTCTGTCCACAGTAACAACAACGTGTGCGTGTCGAGCCTCCAGCAGCACAGACTAAACTTTAACACATGATACTGACAGGAGTTTCCCTTCTCTTACGCTCTCCAGCTTCATTCTCTGTCCCCTTCTCGCTCTCATTTCTCTCCTTTTATCAATGGTTTCACTTTGTGTCATGATAAAGATCAAAAAGTTGCATGAAAAAGCCAGTTTGACCAGAAAAACTGCACACAGATTTCACACGTATGAAGCAAATGAGAGAAAAAAAGACAACACAAAGAATACATACCTAAACCTGAGGTATCGAACCGTATCAAAATGTTGAATAGTTGAATTACAGTAACCAAAAAATAACTAGAAAAAGTAATTCCTTACATAAAACACTGCAGCCATTTACAAACAGCAGCAGCATTCCTGTTTTGGCTCTTCTTGCTCTGAAACAAAGTCTTTCCACTGTTCAGCTGGCTCCGGTCCAGCACCTTATCTACAATAAAAGTCTTCCTTCCTTCTCTCCAAAAGCAGCAGCTCGTACAACAACACGTCACTCCTGGCTTTAGGGAAAAACAAACACATCTAATTTCGTAGATGTTTTCTTGAGATGAAAATTTTCATGGTTTGTTGTGATTAAATCAAATACTGGTTCCATAATTTTACTTGAAAGTTTAATAGAGCTACATCACTGCCAAAGCTTTAGGCATTTCAGATATTTACATTCTTATCCATCACAGAATTGCCATCAGGGAGGCATCAGACTGGTTCCAAATTCATTCTGAAGCAAGAAGAAATAGCTATCTGCAGGAGTATTACGGAGCCAGGAAGAAACACTGAAACAGCCTAAAACCACAGGAGGACTGTGGCAAGTTGTCCAAGATGCTAGAACAACCTACCTGCAAGGAACCTTGAAAAACTGTGTGTAAGCAAAGGAAGGAGGACTGGTGCAAAGAGTCACACCAAACACTGATTTCAATGAGGTTATTTCTGGTTATTTAATTTTGTACAAAGTTGATTATGAACAATTTTTTTTTTTAAACACTCCTCTTACTTTTACTGGCTGAAACCTGTACACTGCACTATGCTTAGATAATTCTTGTCATGATATTATTATTGCTATTTGTATTAATTTATTCTATTTGCTAAGTGTAGGGCACTTTGTAACACTGGTTTTGAAAGGTGTGTTCCATTATCATTATCATTATCACTATCATTATTACTATTATCCATCCATCCATTATCTATACACCGCTTATTCCTCATTAGGGTCGCGGGGGGGGCTGGAGCCTATCCCAGCTGACTCGGGCGAAGGCAGGGGACACCCTAGACAGGTCGCCAGTCTGTCGCAGGGCTACATATATAGACAAACAATCACTCACACATTCACACCTATGGGCAATTTAGAGTAATCAATTAACCTCAGCATATTTTTGGACTGTGGGAGGAAGCCGGAGTACCCGGAGAGAACCCACGCATGCACAGGGAGAACATGCAAACTCCATGCAGAAAGATCCCGGGAAAGCCGGGACGCGAACCAGGGACCTTCTCGCTGCAAGGCGAAAGTGCTAACCACTACGCCACTGTGCAGCCCCATTATTACTATTATCATCATTATTATTATATTCAGTTTCTCCTGGTTCTCCGGCTTCCTCCCACAGTCCAAAAACATGCTGAGGTTAACTGCTAACTCTAAATTGTCCGTAGGTGTGAATATGAGTGTGACTGTCTCTATGTGTAGCTCTGTGATAGACTGGTGACCTGTCCAGGTGTCCCCTGCCTTCACCCTAAGTCAGCTGGGATAGACTTCAACCCCCCGTGACCCTAATGAGGATTAAGTGGTGGATGAATGGTTTATATTCAGTGGCCCTTTTCATAATATTTCATCAAGCATCTTTACTTTGTAATTAAGATCATGATCACTGATATGACACTGACCATTTGTATCTGAACTTTAAGACATTTTTGTGGCTAACAGGAATATTTTGAGGATACTCACAAACTAAGAAACACTGTGTTTTAGCCATACATCTTTAAGTTTAACCATGTACACATCTGGGATTTGGCTTGGCTGTCGATGGAGACAATTAATGCAACAGTAATTACAAAAAAATTTGAAGAAATGCCAGACTACCTGTAACAACTACTACTACTACTAGTATGTGAATATCAACTGCTTTGAAGTTACCTTCTTACTCTCCAGAAGTGAACTGGAAAGTCATCATCACACTAGTTTGCAACTGGCAAGCTAGTAGCCCAACGTTACATGTTGCTGCATCAGCAGTACAGTACGTTGGGACTCATACAGTAATAATGTTCCTTCCTGCTAACGTATCTGGATATGTTGCTAGACAAACGTATAAACACTTGCCAAAGTACTCATAGTTGCCTTTGTGGTAGTCCCTTCAGCAGTAGATGAAAACAATACAAGCTATGCTGCCGCGGCTGTTAAAAAGTTCTGGAAGCTGTTAAAGTAGAACTTGCTTATTTATTTCAAAACTTCTTGTTTTTTAAAAAAAGAATGCAAATCTTGTGTGTCTACTATACTAGCAAATTTTTAAAAAATACAGAAAAACAACAACGCAGAAAGAAAAGGAGGGGTGCCGTTCATTTGTCCAAATCTTTAAATATCTGCCTCACCTCTCCTGTTTTATCCTGAAGAACAGACAAGATGAAGTCACCGCAGCTAAAGCTCTCTAACAACTCTCTGGCAGCTTCATCCAAAAATACTTTTTCATAGATGTTTGCGTTGATGATGATAAAAGTCAGTGGTGTGTGAGAAGTCACATTTCAAGCCAGAAAAGACTCACAAAAATTAAGGTACACTAGACTTGATAAAACAAAGCTCTGCTCACAGAAGGTTTCTAATCTTAGAAACGTGGTTAATTTTACCAACAAATGCTTCCTAAAAATAGCTTGAGTTTTATCCCTGCTACGGTTTTATTCTCACAGCAACAAAAGAACAGCTTTTTTATCACAACCTTAAAGAGCACACTGAGAAGTTATTAAATTATTCAACTGAAAACCTACAGGAGGTGAAATCACTCTCACATGAATATGATGTATTTGATTATGTAACAAAAAAGGGATGTCTATATTTAACTTTTCAAACTGGCAAGATAAATAAGAAAATGTACCAGAACATAATATATAGTTTACCACAAGTAACACATGGTCTCCACTTATATAGCCTTAGCTAGGTTCTACAAAAGCCTTTACAATGTGCTTCTAATTTACACCATGCTGCAGTGTTTAAGGAAGACTGGAGGGTCGAAGGGATGAACTGTCAACCCTGTAATTCCTGTACAACCCACACTACCACCTGAGCCACAGCTGCCCCCAAGGCTCTCACGATTTTCTTACAAACATTTAAAGAAGTAAGTTATCTCACTGTACATCTCGATGTGTGTGTGTCGTACCTGGTATCGATCGATGGGGTCTTCTTGTTGCAGCTGGCTCTCTCTCAGTGACTGATATTCCTTCTCAAACTTCTTCAGCTTTTTGGTTGGAACCTGAAAACAACAGGAAAGTTGTTGACATCATTATGTTACTGTAAACTTTGTGTGGCCTGTCTGATAAAATCTCAGTCCATCCCAGTTGTTTGTGAGTTTAAGGGGTGAAATGTGTGTTTATTTTATTTGGAAGAGGCAAAATAAGGAATGTGATTGTGATGTCTACTCCCTGACTGAGATGTTTTCTTTCAGTGGGAACCAGCAGCTATCAGAGCAGCTGCTTCTCTCTGCATTAACGTTTCACATCTTCATTCCCAGACACAATTAAGACTTTATCAGAGGGTCAGAGGTCAGATGCAGTTTAGAAACACTTCAACGGGGTTTGAGAAACAGCATCTAACATTTACATACTAAAAGAAGAAGCGTTGGTTTTCACAGAAGCTGAGAGTCTTACAGAGAAAACACAAATAGATATTCTTGTAACAACACGTCAAAACTAACTGAACCAACCCTGGATATTGCTGCTGAACTATTGTGGTCCTGTTGCAGTTTCCATTTTTTATGGTGGAATCAGTTTTATCAGTGTTTTTGTCCACTACATGTTTTTGTATGTTGTTCTTAATATGTCCTATTTTCACACCAAATGCAATGATAATACAAGAGACTCACACCGCATGTACACAATTACTTCTAAACATACATTTGGCTGTAAATCAGCATAACATCACACTTGTGAGAATTCCTTGAGACATCAGAAACTTCCAGTTCATTCTTTGAGCTACATGACCAACATGTCGCTGTAAATGGTTCACTTCCTCCTGAAAGTTCACAGAAGCTCAGATGCTGTTGAGACACAGATGGCTAATATGGTCTTTTGCTGATGAAAGCCAGAGAGATGATAAATACGCTGTTTTATTCTAAAAGCAACAAGCAGACGTGCATGAGAAGTACAACACATTACTGAAGCCGAGGTCTTAAAGTGATTTTATTAGTTATGCTCTTCAGGGCCAGTCACGACAACTTGTTAAAACAATCCGATCTATAATCTAAGATTGACAGAGTCAACCAGAATAGAATTCTGAAGCAGAGACCTAAACTAAGAGTAATATTGTGCTCAGTGGAGCCCATTTACAGTGTTTTTATTTATAGAAAACTAACAGGCAATAGAATTACAAAATAAAAATCCGTGACTTCCTTGTGATATTTTCTGTATCTTTTAAGTACCGTAAATACAAAACACAGGAAATTCAGTTAGTGTGCAAAAAATAAAAAATAAAATAAATTAAAGTACTAGTTTCTGCAGTGGAATTGTTTCTGAAATTCACATTCAAATAAGCAGTCATGTGACCGTTAGTTTCTAAGTTAAGGAGTGATATCTTCCAAAATATTAGCCTACACCATGATATCTTCCAAAATATTAGCCTACACCAAACAGTAGAGAAACAGCTTTCATGACTCACTGATATTTCACTGCGTCTGTGTGTGTGTGTGTGTGTGTGTGTGTGTGTGTGTGTGTGTGTGTGCGTCAGGTGGGTGGTAATGTTATCCCCGTGTGGAAACAGCGTTGCCATAGCGCCCACCATCAGGGCTGGGGATTCCAGGTCAGTCTCAGTCACATGACCTCTCCTCTGAGACTGGCATGTGTGTTGTTTGTACGATTGTGCTTGTCCTTCGCTGGTTGTGTTTAAATGCAACTTGCAAAATGCAATCACCTGCTTCACACTTGGATGAAGTTGTATACAGTCTATTTTTGTACTTCTGTATTAAATATAAAGGGATAGAAAGAAAACAGCTAAAAATCTGAACACTGCTGTCATTTTTAAAAAAACTTATCCAGCTTTACTTCTTTTGTTGATTCACAACACAACAGAAGCATAACAGCATCAATGGCAAGAAAGTACAAGACGGTGTTTAGTACAGTAAGTACAACAGTTAATCGCTGCCTTTTTATCAAACGGGGAAGACAGAAATGATTATTCTTAGGCTTATTTCAGCATTTTGTCAAATATTATTTCTCATCAATAAAGATCTTCTTTGTTTAATTTCAAATTAAACTCATATAGTGCCGTGCTGCAGTCTGGTGTTTACAGATTTGGCACAAAAGAGATAAATGCTGCTTCACTTTCCCTTTACTTCAGAACTAACACATTTATAATAATTATTCATAATCTACCTTCTTCTGATTGCATTTTCTCTCTCTCCCTCTATGTTAAATGACGTTGAAATCAGTTTGGTTCTATTAAAAAGGAGCTTAAAATTTACAGCATTTTACAATAAACAAGGATGCAAATGTCCAAGTCACAAATGAAGTATATTCTGGAAAAATAAACAACATAATCTCCCAGTAAACAAGGTAGAAAGTAGAGCATTATATTGCAGATTCCGTTCATGAATAAAAAAAAAAACAGATGAGGGAAACAGAATCGACCAATTATTCAGGAAACCTATCAGGCCAGTCATTACCTGTCCTCCCTCCTGATCCTTCACTTTTATGACCAAAGAACCACTGAGGTGAATGAACGTCACACTGTAAAATGTCTGACACACAATTCACCAGCAGATAACAGAACTCACACCCATTCTGTTGTTATCTGTGTGGGAAGAAAGAGCAGCTTGGTCTCTGCAGGCTGGTTAATAATCACTTTATTGTAACAAAACAATACGAACAAATCGAACACGATGTTCCCCCGGAGGCAACAGCACTACCAGGGTTGGAAGCGTAGCTTCAACTGCAAACTCACAGTGTTTTAGACGCCGCCAGTCTATTAATAAATCCAGTTTCACTCGTATTGTTTAAGGAAGTGACTGCTCAATTTTTTTGTGTCTCACAGTATTTCCTGAAAGTTAATCATTAGGTGATAAAAGGATATTCAACATGCCAAAAACACTATTTTGGTATGTATGTGATAACTGTATTTTAGCCCTAGAGTTGTTTTTACTGACCACAAACTCAAATGTTTTAGTGTCCAAAATTCTTTTCTTTCTGGGTGTAAAAAGGCCTAGAAAAACAATTCATGGATCTCTATTCAAACATGAGAGTAATGCATTTTTAAAAGACTTGATCCCTCAGTCCAACTTAAAATAATGTAGTTTTCATTCTACATGGTGAAATTCAACTCAAGTGCCCCATTTAATAACATCTGGTTAAGCGAATGTGGTTTCTTGTGGTTCGCTTCAACTTCACGTCTCGTTGTGACATACAACATGACAAAACAAAACAATATTTAACAGGAGCAACTTCTTCTTGGCTCTTATTGAAACCTCATTGCATGAAACCGACCTGAATGAATACCCAAACACAAACTGAAAGTGTGAGACTTTTAAAGAAAAGGAGGGAGTGACTCATGTTTCTTAAGATTTTACACACCTCCAGTTTTGCCATTGTAAACCCACCTTAATCTACCTTCCTTGTGGTTTCACCTCATGTTATAAACTCATTTAATGCACTTAAGCACTCTCCTACAGAATCTCCCCAACCAGCTGTACACTGGTTTTGACAAATGTTCCAAGCTTCCTGTATGTGATGCGATGGTTTGACAGTAATTTCCTGAAGCTACCAAAATTGTAAATGTTTCTTTTTCTCTCTGATGTTGAATTCTCCACTTACATACAAGAAGTTAAGTTTCTCAATCAGGTAGAAATTTTCATGGCAATAATTTTGAAGGTTACTATATACACCGACAGGCCACAGCACTGAAATCACTGACAGGTGAAGTGAGTAACAATGACTACCTTTTTACAATGGCACCGGCCAAAGTGTGGGAACAGTCAGTTCTTGAAGTTTATGTAGATATGTGCAACTCTGACAAGGACCAAACTGTGACGACTTCATGACTGGATGAGAACATCGGAGTGCAGTATTGAGTATCTATAAAAAGTTCTCCACTGAAGGACAACCACCGAACTGTTGACAGTCATGGAAACCCAAGGTTTATACATGTATGTGCAGGGCAAAGACTGGTCTAAGTGGTCAGACAGCTACTGTAGGACCTTAATGCTATGATATTAAGGTGCCAGAACACAAAATGGAGAAGAGAAGCTGCAGGTTCGATGCTGACCACAGTCCATCACATTCAAATAGATGTTAGTTTGACTTGTACCTAAATATTGTTGCAGACCACCTACATACCTTTATGGTAACAGTACTTCCTGATGGCAGTGGCCTCTTTCAACAGGACCGTGCTCCCTACCACACTGCAAAAAATGCTCAGGAATGGCTTAAATAACATGACAAAGAGGCATCCAAAATTTCCTGGCTCTCAAACTGATCAAAAATCTGCAGGATTTTCTAGAAAAACAGGTTCGATCCCTGAAGGCTGCACCTCCCAGCTTACAGGACTTAAATGCCTGATACCACAGAACACATTCAGAGCTCTGTGGAGTCCATGCATCTGAAGGTCAGAGCATATTTGGCATTACAAGGCAGGTGATTTTAATGTTGTTGTTGATCACTGTACATTTTCTGTAAAGACAAACTGCATGGCTACACGTTTATCTCCTCTATATTTCCTTTGTTCACATCAGTAACCTTTTTGCCATTTCATGATACTGCGGCTCAGTTTATCTTTCAATTACGATTTTGCTCGAGTTTGTCCTTGAATTAATATCAGAATACTGTTTATCACTTTGGGTGAAATGATTGCACTCTAGCTAGAAACTAAATTAAATCAGTTCAACTGAATGAATGTGGATATTTAGTATTACGTTAGTTTCAATAGAAAAGCTGAGGTCTAACTCCTGATTATACAATCTGCTGCTCTCCAACACCCGTAAAGCACACAAACATTACAGCATGACTGTGAAATGAAATGCAACATCAAACTGGGCTGGCTTACCTGCAAGAGGTGAGGCCTTTATTCAAACATATGGTACTGCTGTAAACACATGAGATCCCCAACAACATGATTTTCCCTTATCCCTAATTCATTGTTAGAATGAAATTAAATATGCTAAGAAAATGACATAATTACAAAATTCTCTGACATTCCCTGACTTTGACACTTTATCCAGCTCATTGACACTCCCCTCCTGTAAAACACTGCAGCCCTTTACATGGATATCTTGTTTTCATTATTTAACTGAAATTTGCATGCAAAGTTTGTAAAACTGTGCAATAAGTTACATTTTTCAGATTACAAGTTATCAACAGCATTAGGAGAAAGTGCTCTGAGTCTCATACTCCCTGACACATGCTGACATTCTTAGTACTATTCCTGTACAGAAACATTTCATACCTCATTTTAATGATATTTCCCAAATTCCAGGGACAAAGCTAAGCTTGCTCAGCCAGCATGTACAGGTTTCAGGATCTTGCTTAAGGACACTTCAGCAACATACATGGTTACTCCACACACATGTGCACGTGTTTCAGGGCTCAAAGCTGCATCATTGAACTTCAGGTTTGCCGACCAGAATTTTCAGCATGAATATAAGGGGCCAGTTTAAGGGCAGAGGGTCCACGTTGATTCAGAGGCCTGGTGCTGCAGGAAATGGTACCAGGCCCACTTTTAGATCTCTGACCTGAATCCTTGCAGCAGAAAATGGAATTGGTCCCAAACCTCCATGCTGAGATGACAAACTGGGTATTATGTTAAATGAAAGAGAGTGTGTGTGTGTGTGTGTGTGTGTGTGTGTGTGTGTGTGTGTGTGTGTGTGTGTGTGTGTGGAGCAGAGTGATCTGCTCTTACATAAAGACACAGTCTAAGAGTTTGAATATTGAAATAAGGACAACAGCAACTGGACATCAGAGGAAAAAGTAGGCCAGAGAATTCAATTACCCACGTGGAGGAAACTCACACCCACTTACAAGCTCTCCATTGACTCCAATTTTATATCAGTAATTGAAACAAATTGAGTGCTACAAACGAGCTCTACATGAACTAACTGACAAAGCTCTGTAACCTCAAACATCGGACACACTCTCAGTAGGAACACAACACACACCCACGCATTCATGTACACCATCGACCGCATGGAAAGAAACATGTAGTTTCAGTAAAGCCTGCATTTTCCACCTCTGTTTATGAACACATCCACAAGGGTTGGCAGAATTAACATGAGATAAAGACAAGAAAAACAACTGACAACCAGCTGCATCAGATAAAAAAAGGAAAAGCAGCAGTGGAGGCAGGTGAAATTCTCTTTCCATTTTTTCTATCCAAAACTGCGATGGTGACTAGAAACGGGGGTGAAACAGGCATACACTTAAAAGAAGAAAAGAGTGATGAAAGAAGGAAGAAAGGGCTGGAAATAAAAGACAAAATGACGGGAGAACAGACCTACCACTGGTCTGGGAGCTCGCAGAGGTCTTGAACGGGCGACCAAGCGAGCCAAGGTGTCCTCCTCACCCGGTCGGTCGACTACATGAGCGTCATACGCCACCATGATGGACACCTCCTGCATCATCTTGACTCCTGCTGGCTGCCAGCAGCAAGGAGGAGGGGAGGCTGAAGACGAAGCAGGGAAAGTGGTGGAGAAGGAAAGGAGAGGAGTGCGGCTGACAGGTTTTGTTTCTCTCTGAGAGTGGAGGAGGCGACTGGCTGCCTTCAAGAATCCCTCAGGAGCTGAGCCCCGCCCACTGGGAGGAGGGGAGGTGGAGGAGAGTGAGAGGGCAGTACAACACACCTGTTTGTTTCTCCCTCTCTGTAACGCTAGAAGTGTGTGACAAAGGAGGATGAGTTTGCTTTTTCTTCCTTTCCAGTGAGTGAGTCGTTCCCTCTCTCCATTCCATACTTATCCTCTCCCTCCCTCTCTCTTAATCTCTCTTACTCCTGTTAGGTTGCAGTCTGTAGGTTTTCTTTTTTTCTGCTTCCTGCTACTGGTAAAAATAAAGATAAAGGCTTGCGTACACATCCACACTCTGCGTGCGTGAGTGTGTATTTGTATGTGTGTGCGCGTGAGATTCAGAGAGATAGGAAGGAAGTTGTCAGATCAACCACAGTGACTTGTCGTTCACAGTTGCACATCGTTGCAACAGTAAAACCCAGGAAGTTTAGTGAAAGCAAATTCTAAGCTGTCCTGGATGATGCCTGAACACTGCAGCATCCTCCTAAAGGACCCACACTTAAAATCAAACCGGCATCCCCCTCACTGTAAACAAACTGTTTACTGCCTAACTAGGAAACATCTAATATTATGATGCAAGACTGGGGTTTCACAAAGAGATTTTAGACTTGATTTGTCAGTGATACTTGTTGAACTAGTGGTAGCAAATGGTTAAAAGACTCAAATGTGGCTCACGTTCAGGAGAGACTTTGGTAACCTGCAGCAGTGCAGACATCGCCACTGTCGTTTACCCAAGGAAACTATCCTGAGCCTGTCTGATGAGATAAGAGAAGTGCTGAGCTCTGCTACACTAAGAAGCCACAGCTCTGCTACGGTTCTACACTGCAGTGAAATGTCCTTGTAACTGTCGAATTTCACCAGCAGGCAAATATTTTCTACCACAGTGAAGGGAACAGGGGGGGTTTGAAGCCCATTATTTCATGTCATTTGTCAGAGAATTTTTGCAATTTAGTGCTACTCAAGACAGTCAAGAACTAGACATCTAGCAACAGATGGATCTATCTGAGGACCATGTCCACTAATTCTGCTGAGATGGTCAAGCTGTACAATGAGAGATAAAATCAGTTATTTAGTTAGTTAGTTGTCATCTACTCTTCCCCTAAAACTGTGAAATGTTAAAATGCAAGCAAGTCATACTATTATCGTGTCTAGCTCTATTATTGTCTTCTGTCTATAAATTTTAGTTTTTAGGTTTCAATCCCTCTGAGGCTCCTATCTTACATTATACTGCAGAGCTGAAACAATTAAATAAACACTTGTCAATTATTACATTATTTGCCAGCTACTTTGATAATTGATTTATCAGTCAGTAATTTTTCAATAAAAAGTTGAAATCCACTGATTCCTGCTTCCAAATGTTTCATATTTTCTGTTTTCTTTACTCCTCTATGACAGTAAGGTGAACATCTTGGGATGTGGACAAAACAAGACTTTTGAAAACATTATCTTGACTGCTCAATACTTCTCACCTTTTTCAGATATTTTATGGATGAAGGAAATCATCAGTTAATTGAGAAAATGATCAACATTTTAAAAGAGCATGAAAATAATCATAAGTTGCAGCTCTACTATACTGCACATTCCCCTCTCTTGCTGTAGATCTTTTCCAAAGTGTCTTTGCTGCTTCTGAGTCGTCTTCCATCCCTGTAAGTCTTTCTCCAGGACTCTATAGCTTTCCTCCTCTACAAATTATTCTGACAGATTCTCTACACACACTCTTCTCCCTTTTTTCGACTCAATTTGTTAAAGTTTAGCTTCTCTGTCGGAGGGATTTGGCAAAAGACGGATTAATCAGCCAACCTCTGAGCATCAAATGAATATATGACATTTCTCTCCTTTTTTCTTCAAGTCCTGAAAAGTCATCACTCCAGCTGCGGTCCGGTGGATGTTTAAGAAGGCTGAGAAATTCAAATTCTTCCCATAATCCCCAGAAAGGCTAAGCCACCCCACTACCCGTTGTGTTCATCAAGCCAAGGTGCCAGTGAATTCTTTCGCTGTTTTAAGCAGCTTACGGAGTTCAGCTGATCCGATTTAAACGTTGACAGAGAAAAATATGTAAAAAGGGGGTGAAGAGAAAGCAATGTGGCTTGGACAGGCTGGTTTGCCCTTTTTCTCTGGTGGGGATAACACATAATCTGTCTTCCACAGTCTTCTCAGTAAAGCACTGTGTCTATTGGCTCCCATAATCTAGAAGTTACCTTTTAATATCATATACAAATAATTCTGTTTATTATGGGTGGGATATATGATGTGTGGGTTAAGGTGTAGCATTAAGTAAAGCAATGTCAAACAATGAATTAGCTGATCACCATTATTCAGCTATTTTGAAATATGATTAAGCACTAAAGTTATTTTACTGTATAAGAAAGTATGTGGACAGGACGTAGCACCTCAAGTGTCATGATTAACTGCTTTTCTTTCCTTCATATGACAACAATTTAATTTGAAGACAAACAGTGGCTGACGTTTCTATTTTGTGACAAAGACTGGAAAAAAAACTGCCCTGTGGCTCCTACTGCCTGGGGGGAGGGGTGCCCTGTTGGCTTGGCCCTGCCTTGCCGTGATTGCTGTTCTGGGCTTCGGGGTTCTTCACACTTGCATGTTTGATCAGGTCTTGCCAGCTACTGCCGAGTCCCATTTCAGCAAATGATGGGTCCCGCCAGAATGTGCTGAGAATCTCTCCAGTCTCTACCCTAAACTCATTCTCTCTCGCACTAGCATCCTCTTCTGGCCTATTCTATTCTATTCTATACTATCAAGACACACACAATTATGGTGCTCAGTACCGTTTGTTCATTTATTATTGAATCTCTTTTTCTTTTGTGTTGGTTTGGTTTTCTTTTCTTTTTTCAAATTTTTATTTATTTTTTTTTTCTATTGATGGACAGTTAGTAGTTGGGCATAACACACCACCTTACAATCTTTAATTGCAATAGCAACGCCTGTTATTTTCTATCCCTGTTCATCCTGTTCGTCCTGTTCGTCCTGTCCAGTCTTTGTTTCCCCCACACATCACTGAGGTGTAGCACTGCCCTCCCTGGCTTATAATAGGGAATTCTAATAAAGAAGGTCTGCTTAGCTTTCAGGGAGGGCCGGTGATGGTCACACACATGCACTAAATATTAAAATATTTGGTTGCAAGACTAAAATATGCATCAATCTCATATAATGTTGACTCCCCTTTTGTGGAGTTAAACAATGAGAACAAATGCAGACAAAAAAAAAAAAAAAAAAAAAAAAAACTATTCCTATGGATAATGAAAATAACCTAGTTTCAGCTCTAATATGGCATGTTTGGTCATAGAGAAATGCAGCTCTGGAGGATTTCGATGAAGCACAAAGGAGAGGGTGAAAACACTAGAAGGGAACAAGATGATATAGAGTGACAAACTGTCTTTTGAGGCCGTGTGACATAACCTGATATGGCACGTTGTAGAGGGATATGTGATTTCATGTGCCATTGTCCAGTGTAACATATTATAAGCTGATGTGACAAGCTGTGAACTGTGGGTGAGCTGGTTTGACTTGGTTGGATGGTCAGTTTTAAAAATGTAGAAAAGTGAGGAGCAGTAGATGAAAAGCTCATCTCCTCTTAGTGGTCTCTCTTTCTTAATCTCTTTCTGACTGACTTACTCCATATACTTGTATCCACAGGGAATATTCTATTTTAAAACTTAAAAGAGTGACTGCTTTAAAAATAGGACAGTGGAAAGACTTTGTTTTTGAGAAGAGGACCTCAGACAAAAACACAGTTTGGAAGTGTAAATCACACTGTAGCTATTAGGATGTGTTCAGTATTTGCATTTGCACTTTGGTCACTGAACACCCTATCCTCAGGGCTAGTAACAACCCCGACTCAGTCAGCAACAGTCATGAGGCCAAATTCTTGGAATCTATGGACAAGGGACTCTTCAGAGAATATTTTTCTATCGTTACCACCAACCCTGATAAAAAATTTAGATTTCTAGCAAAAATTTATATTTGTAACCCTGCTTAATCAAACCTGTCAATTACAAAGTAAATAACATTTTTACTTCTTCTAAAACTCACAGAAATTAAACACAACATGAGACCCATGTTTTAATTATAGGAGTATTAGACAGGCTTTTCACTGAATGTGTCATGCTGTGCAACCTTTGAAAAAGGGCAGCAGTTGAATTTTACCAGGTACAGCCTGGTCCTGAAACAGTGACCTCCAGGACGGGTATGGTTCCCTCCCATGTGACTGAGCGGGAAATGAGACTAATTCAGACTGTAAGCAGTTTACTACATGTATTTGTGCATATGTGCTTTAAAATACGCCAAGATAAGAGACTCCAGACACACACAGACACAAAACTTAACCCAGCAGAACTCAGCTTGTATGGCTTGTCCCAGAGAAGAGAGAAAAAATAATGTGAAAAATAATTACGCCAATGCAAGAGGAAACTGGGGGGAGTGAAAGATCAGCGAAGAGTGACGAAGAGATGCAGAATGAGCAGAATGAGGCGCAAAGTGTTTCTGTTTGTCCTGAGGCTACATCATTCTATCAGACAGACCACCTCTTTCAGCTCACCTTGCCTGCCTGCACACAGTGTGTTGACAGCAGGTAGGTTACAGATGCTTCCATACAGGGCAGCAGACGCCACTGAATGGTTTGGTGAGTATGAAATTATCATATGCTATGCTGTTCACACTATTACAAAACACTTCATGCCATGAATCACTAATCCTGTTGTATTTGGTGGTAGAAGAAGATAGATTTGTACGTTTCTACCAGTGTAAGTGTGTTTTTATGTTATCTTGCTGCAGGATTGTGCAAGAGAACCACCAAACCACCAGAGATAAACAGTGAGTAACAGTGCAGGATATCCTGTATGTAGAAAAACACGTAAATACACCAAACATAAGGGAAACGTAAACACTAAGAACCAAGAGTCCTGCCAGTATGCACTTGAACACAGTACTTTACAGTTAGCTCACATACTCGAGGGCCTTTCTGGATAAATCATTCAGAAAACACCTCAAATGTAAAATATTAATTGTAGAGTGCTAATTAGAGAGATGGACAGTAATAGAGAGCACACAGGGAAGAGAAATAGAGAAGGGTGGAGGGAGGATGATTATCTCCTCCATCTTTCTTTGTCAACTCGTGCCTTCCTCTATCACAACACACACTGCTGACACACAGAGACACACAATATTGTATACACCGTGTACTGTTTCTGGACTCTGATGACCTCAGCAAATTCCTTAAATGCCAGCACACTCTTAAAGGTCATAAGGAGAATGATAACGAGTGTGTCCAAGACAATTTTTGTGAAAACACAGTCTGGTGAGTTTTGAAGGAAACTATCCACAAAAACCCATTTTAACTTTTATTTTCAGACTGAGGTGTGGTCAGTGAAAGATAAAGGTACAATAATTACTGTTAAAAGCACATAAAAAAGCTAAAACAACAAACAGTGCAAAGACTGACTGCACACAATATAACTAAACAGCGTGTCAAAGAATGCAATCATTTGCCTCCAGCACTCTGTCAGGCTTCTCTAACACAGCAGAGATCCTGCTCCCAGGATATGAATTCAGTAAAGCATCCCTATTTGCTGTTAAGTGTTTAGTTCCTTCCTGCCTCACAGAAAGTGAAGGCTTTAACAAAACGAGATTGCTTCAAATACCCAGAATAAAGGAATGCACGTAATCACCATGCTGGAAGAGAGAAAAGACATGAAAAAATCTAATGAAAAATAGCAGTCTTTCAGCTTCTCTCTGTAAAGTGTGTTGCATATGAACTGCAGGGAACCCGACTGCAACTCTGGCCACCAAACACATAGCAGAGATGATCAAGACAAGCACATCAATAATCCAGGGGAAAACAACCAGGAAGTCGGGAATTCAATCCCACAAAAGTCAAAACTCACTATCGTGGACATCTGAACCTTCTGATGAGATGTTTTTGTGTTGTAGTGGGAGATTATAAGACAGGAATTATTTATTGTGTTGTTTGAACTCATTAATGCATGTGTTAGTGGAAAGAACTATATTTTACAATGTAATATTGTAATTAAGATGTCAGCAAAGTAAGGGCCAAAGGATGTGCAGCTAGCTGACTGCAGCTTCTTTCCTACCTTGATGTTGCAGGCCTGCTCCATAAGCCTTCGGGCGTTCTCTGCAGCTCTGTATCGTTTAGGGAGCTGGACTCTGAAGAACTTAAGAGCCCCTTCAAAGTCTGCCTGCAAGAGATCCTCTTTGGACGTCTGGAGGAAGACATGAAGAGGTGGGCGGAGAGGAGAGGTGGTAGAGACAGACAAGAGATGGTCATCAAGAGTTAGGCATGTGGTACACAAACTGTACAGTTAGACTGCTATATTCAGGAGGACTGAAAGCAGAACCACTGAGTGAACAGTTGGATGAATATTACGTTGATCTGCAAGAGTCATTATTGATTTTGTTCAGCTAAATCACATCTAAAAGATCAAATGCACCATGACCTGTGAAAAAAATTACACAACAGCTTTTCCCTAATAACAAAAAGCAGAGAAAAGTTAAATCATATCTGGGCAACAATTCTGCTCTTGAAATCTGAACGTGGTTAAAAAAACACAATACATCATTGTAGAGTCACACCAAACTATTTTAACTAAGTATAATGCTTTTCCACAAGATTCAGCACAGTAAAAAACAAACAACATTAAAATTTTTAAAAAATTAGATTTTTAACTAACTGTACTGAATGAATGCAGAAAGGGATGATTTTGAAGGGAGCATAGAGTTTAGTCAATAAGCGTTTAAAACACCATTTTTTAAAAAACACCAATGCCACCATCTTGTGGTGAAAAGACGCTCATGATAGACTCTATCCTGAGAGTGCGTGACCAGATATGATGGTCTGTTATTCACAGGACAAAATCTTTTCTATCAGCTTGATCATTGTTGACTATTAAATTCTAAACATTATGAAAAATAAATGGTTGCATTTGAATTGACACTTGAATATCAAGAGCTTCTTTTTCTAGAAGAGTTTCCACATTAATATTCAAGCAGGATTTAGGGCCTATATCAGAAAGCAGACATCTTTTGCAAATAAAACAGAAGGCAGTCAGCTGGAACATCTACACATCACAGCGTATCGAAAGGAGCAGAATCTGCAGGCTGCACGTAAAATTTCATATAACCTCGATTGTCGAAGTTCAAGACATCACAACAGATACAACAAATACACTGACTGCTTTTTTGAGACACGTTTCTTGGCTTTTCATCTCCTTTATCCTCGTTATCGATACAAGTTAACACCACTGCCTGCTCAGTTTCTTTCACATTCAGCATCAGCATCCCTGTCCCCCCTCTCTCACCGCCAGCAGCCTGGGCACGAAGAGCCGGTGTCCCATCCCAAGGAGACCCATTACCCTGCAGAAAGAGTCTGCTGAGGCTTGACTGCCGTGGGCTCCCTCTTCTGCCTTTCCCTCTCCATCCTCCACCGCCCTGCGCACTGCTGGAAGGGGCAGATGAGGGGCCAGGGTTGGCACTGGAGGAGGAGAGGGTGGAGGGGAGTGTGGAGGCGATGGTGGTGGGGTGGGACAGGGTGAGGGAGAGGGGTGGTCCCGCTCTGGGGCCAGGGTTGCAGGTGACTCCAGCGTGTCGTCTAAACGTCCCAGTGAGTTTTCTCGGTTGTTGGAGGTGAGCTGGACAAAGGACACACTCGGAGCAGACAAAGTAGAGTGCAGTCAACTTCAGTGAGCTGAGACTTGCTTTGAGGTCAGTGTTCAGCCAAACTGGCTGAGTCCTGGTGAACAAAGCGGTGAGGAGATGATACTGTCACTGTGTCACAACAGACTGATGTTCACGATGCCGGCTCGGAAAGACGCAAAGAGAAACTCACAGAAACACATAGCAACTCAGCAGACACAGCCTTGGCATTCAAGACATGTGACGTCAGTATGGATCCAGTTCATCTGGGCGCCACAGAATTTCAACAAGTGGACAAGACGTTGGTGGAGGCCACTCAGCTTGTACCACTGTCAGAGCCCACTATCGGCCCCCAGGTGCGACAAAATCACAGTCAGAAAATGATGTATCGACGCTGCTTTCGACATAATGCTGAGTATTCCAGCTACCTGCCAGACTCACTTTGAAATCCAGTCACACTACCGATTTTCATCTTCCTTTGGCAAACTCCCTACACCAATTCCAATCCAGTATGCCGTTGCCTAGCAACAAAGCTGCTCAACACGTGGGCTGCTGCTCCGGCAAACAGAGGCGATGGATAAGTACTCCACCTTTTTTATTTCACCTTCGCTGTTAGACTTCAAAGACCCTGAGAAAATCCGCCTCAGACTGCACAGCAGAGTAGCCTTAATGCTCAAGGCTCAGTGCGGGTGAGACGACACATCAAAGCACTCGATGCGTTTTGTTCCGTCTTTTCAAATGGGAGGCCACCCCTGGTATGAAGCTGACAAGCTTCAAAATGGTTTGAAATAATCACACAGATCTTTTTATCTGCTCTCCTAAGGCTGGGCAAGCGGTCCTGGTGACATGGTAGAGTCAGACAAGATGCAGTCTGTTAGCATTAGGAATCTGGCCTTCAGGAGACGATGCGCTGCGTGTTTGTGTTAGCTTATGGCTGAGTGGATGCTGAACTCGAGTCACACGCAAACCAGCAATGCATAAAAACCAAGATGAGAGGAGGTAGTAAAATAGAAAAAGTGTTTCACAATAGCCTCTCTGTGTCTTTGCGCTTGCTCTTCACTGATGTAACCTTTTGATATAAACTCAGTACAGATCCAAACCACATTAAGCAGTAAAAGCACAGTCCACTCAGCAGCTCCAGAATAGACTCCAGTGTCCGTCCCTCCAGCAGATTTCCATTAGCAGGAGCAGCCAGGCATCCGGTCTGTATTGGTCGGTAGATCTTTTAGACGAGTAGCCAGCTTCTTCAGATGGAAAGTCACTTCTGCCACTAAACAGCACAGGCTAAATGGATGAGTGTTTGCACGAGTGTGTGTTGTTGTACTATCAGGAGTGCTGGTCCTGGCCCGCCGCTGGGGTGAGGCAAAGCAAATAAGCCAGTGTTGCCCATCCACCTCCTCTCTCTTTTCCAATCTCTCTCCCTCTGTGATGCTAACAGCTAATGGCTAAAAGCTAACAGGGGCGGCTCCGTTGCAGAGGTCTGGGTGGTGGACAGAGGTAGCGTGTTGGAGAAATACATATCCAGCCAACAGAGAAGAGGAAAAGGTAGAGGAGCAGGAGGTAAAAAAGACAGAGAATGAGGAACTGAGGCAGAGAGGAAGATCCAAGCAGGCATCCAAGGAAGGTAAAGATGAAGAGAAAAACAAATTAAAAAAAAAAAAAAAAAACACTGAGCTTTTCTCCTTCAGGTCCAGATTGCTAACGTTATAGCTTATGTTCCTGTTGTGATGTGAACGCCGACTGCTAAGCCGGAGGAGGGAGGGAGGTGAACACAGATGGAGGGAGGGGTGATGAGAGTGGAGAGGAGTGCAGGATGGATGGAGAAGGGAGGAGGGAGCCTCAGGGGAGAATGCCGTCATGCCTGGCCAATTGGAAGCAGGCAGTGGAAGCCCCTTCCACACTCCTCCCTCCTCACATCCTCATTTGTTCTCCATTTCCAACCATCGCATCCACTACATATTTCTCTCTCTGACGCACAGAATGCATTATTGCAACAATATGGAGTAGGAGGGCTTTTTACAACCAACTATGCATGATTCATTTATTGAAAGCAGCCTGACAATAGATGCAGTCCTATATAAAAGCAAAACCACTCTGACTTGGTTTATCACTACAGTAATTATTATTATTGTTGTCCATCTCCAACCAGTAATCTAAGCCCACATCAGGCCGTGCTGATGAGTATACTGTGCAGTCGTTTTACACTGACGTTAAATAGGACTGGGGAATAAACTGAAGAAAAAAATGCTTATGTCTCTTTTCAGGCAAATTATTTTCTTTTCAGCGTCTGTGAACACATACAATGTGAGAAACTTAAAGGCTGGTCGTCTTTTTAACAAACACCTTTCCTTGTCATTGCTGACTGTTATGTATATGTTATTTTTCCTCTCATAATTATTAATAAATATTAAATTGATTGACTGATAATTAATTTTTCTAACGTTTAAAAGCAACAATGTCTTATTCTGGGATGACAGAATATTGTAAAGCAGAAAAACAAGCAGTAAACAGTGTGATTCCTCCCATAAATAAAAGCCTTTTCAATTTGTTTATCATGTTATCACACCTTTATGTGAAATAACTTCAGTTTGACCTATTTTCCACAACAGATAAGTCTAAAAGAGATAGATCCTTTATGTCAGACTTGATCTATAAACCCAGGTTAGCTAAACTAATGAAAAATAGAAAAATAAATAAGATACCAATTGCGTGTTTATTTCTGTTCAGTAGAAAGACATGGACTACATGTTAGGACCAACAACCTTGTTCGTCAACACTAAGTAATCCTAAAGTTTCAGTATGACTTCTACAAAGACTGTCCCATCAAATTAACGTCCACATTAAACAGCCAAGCACAGACATGCAATATGACACAGTCACTGCCAAAACTCATTGATCCATCTGACCACAAACTGATCTGATAACACAACAACTAGTAATTCTACACCATTCTGCTCTGACAGCAATAATGTGTAATTTTAAAAAACAAATATTTTTTCTATATTTCCTTAACTACAATTTAAAATACAAATGGCAGACGGATTTTGGATAGTTTGCCTGATGTAACGCATTTAACTTTTTTCTGCCATTGACTTCTCTGTCTTCTTTGATCAATATCCTCCTGGCTCGGTTATGCAGTTTGGAGCAAAGAGGCAAGGTGTTGATGTTGTCATGGGCTGTTCATTAATAATGAACAATACTCAAGGAATAGTTCAACCCCTTAAAATATTTATTTCATCCTTCTCCTAACCTGTGGAATTCCACTTCTTCCTGAAGTTCTTTTGAAAGCACTTTTTCAATCATAGTGAAATGTTTTCTCTGCAAGTAGCGAAATCCTGAATAAACAACTAGTTTTATTCTGAAGTCATCAAAACAACCACACTTGATTCAAGGTGGGGACCAGTCAGTATGTTATTGGCTGCTGAGAGAATTTGATTATGGTACACACACATATATATATATATATATAAATATATATGTATGTGTGTGCGTGTGTGTGTGTGTGTGTGTGAGATTTGTATTGTATTTGTAATTGTATTTTTATTTCCAGCATGTAACGTGGCAAAACGTAAGAATTTGGACAGGGTATAATGATTTTCTATGGGGCACTGTAGAGGCATTGTTTAATAGGTTAATGACTGTAGCTGAAGAGAGTGGAGTTGCAAAACATTATTTAAATTCATCTAATCTATATACTTCTCACAATAGCACAACAGCAGAATAAGAACTGAAAAGTATCTTTTTAATCAAAGCCACAACTTACATAATATTTCAGACTCTGGTCACTGTGATAGAGAATGGCAGTTGTTTAATACACAGAGTCTCTAACTATTTGTCTAATTTGTCGTCTAAAGACAAGCCAGCCTCCTACTTTCCAGCCGTAGCTTTGGATTTGAGCACTAGGGGGCAACAAATGTCAATAAACTGAAGTAACTCTGACATCAGATCAAACACAACACAGCTCACACATGATGCCTCTTTTGCACAATCATGTTTCTCACAACCTTTGTTTCACAAGTTGTGGCAACATTGTCCCTAATAACAACATTTAACAAGATTGGTTTGAATCCTGATAGGCATACATTTGATGTACAAACATGCATATATCATCAATCAAACTATATATTACTTCTCTTTTGTTGAACACAGTTGATCTAAAACTAAATAGGATTTGGGCAGGCAAGAAGGAAACTGGATTTTTGACATGACACCTGTCTAAAACAGATGGTTACAGTTAATTATAGGAATAAAGTGAGTACTGACCTTAAGCAGGGCCAGGGCTACATTGAAGATGATGTTCAGTCCCTGGAAAAAAACAAAAATAGGAGAATTGAATATGAATACTCAAACAATAGGAGCAAAACTATAAAGGTCCTGTGTACGTGCAAGTTTTAAAAAGCTGGAACCATTTCAGCATATCACTGTATATGAGGGTGTGTTGACATTTTAAACAGGAACTTTTACACAATTTATAGTGTTTCTTAACAGCTTTGCACTTCTGCAACTCCCGTTTGCGAAAACATTACTTGAACTTCCAAAATCCTACAAGGGTGAGTACCAAACGATACCAAAAAGTGGTCATCTTCTCTGCTCCTCGAGATAGCTTCTGTTTGTTTCTGAATTTTAGATTTGGTATTCTCCATGTTGAAACATTTTTCAACCAGCACCTTCATTGTTGACACCAGAATATATGTCCTTTCACAGCAATCATAATATCGTCTAAAACAAGTTTTTAAGAACAAAATTTGGTATCTGCAGTGAAATAAAAGGCATCTGGTATTTTAAGTACTGTTTTGAAAATCTGAAACAAAAGGAAACACAAAGAAGATGATTCAGAAAATAAATTGAGAAAAAAAGAGAAAAAAAATATTTCAGAGATGATATTTTTAGAGACAAGGATACATCTGACCTAAACATAGTTCTACACCTCGCTTTCATAATATCATAACAATATCTTGTCTCGCAAATATTAATATATTGATGTCAAAATGCTCACGCAACATCTTAAAGTTCAGTTACTGTACAGTACATTGTACTGGCTAAGACAGTTTCTTGCTTTATTTTTTAAGCCATTAATGTCAATCATTTCTGAAAACTGCTGCACAGATTAAGTTTACCACTAATATGAACAAATGAAAAGGGCTTGTAGCACGAAGAAATATAGAGGTTCTGCAAAATCATAAGTAAAGTTGAAACCTCCTCCTGTTTTAGTTAGTTTATGTATCATGCTCTTATATTAAACACAGTCTATTGTCTACTTCATTGTGTGGACTAAATCACTGTGTTGAGCTGCTTTGTTTTTATCCTCTGATGCATATGTGCATGAACAATGACGATGTGATTTTCCTCCCTCCTTCATCGATACCATGCTTGTAATTTTGACACAGGAAGAAAGGAAATGTAACGCTGATGCCAGTTCTGCATGGGAACACCCGTCTCCCTGGTCTCCGTGACAACCCGTTCACATGGCAACACAGAGCTAAAAATATCTAGACAGCTCTAAAAATAACAGGAGAAAGAGAAAAGAGGGGGAGCTCTGCCTTCACACACCTATCTTTGTAGGCCTCAAGATGGTGCTACAGTGCTGAGGCAAGATCAAAGGTGTGTGCAAGAGAACGAAAGATAATCTCAAAGTGTGTGCTTTGTAGCGAGACAGATTCATGGGGAGATGAGAGAAGAGCACACAGAGGGGGGAGATACAGTATGAGGACATAAACTATGAAGGTGATGAGGCAAGAAGCTACAGGAGAAATGATAGTGTCAAGAAAATAAGCGATGTTAGGTGAATTGTGGTGGTAAAGAGCTTCTTTGCTGGATTCCTTACAAATGTGGTACTGTTTGTCCCCCCCCAAAAAACTTGTGGTTGCTTGATTGATTAATGTAACTATAGTAATCTCTCTGAAATGGACGTCATCTGACCCACAACTCACATATGATCTGAGAAACTGTCATGTAACTGAAAGAAAAGGCGCTTGTGACCTCCACACCCAATCAGAAGAAATTGTTCTTCTTAAAAGCCAAAAGCAAAACCGTGAAAGAGTGAAACAATAATCAAAGCCAACTTTTAAGAAAAGACTTTATCAAGGAATGACAGCAGTTGAGCTTGAAGAGCGATTAATAAAAGGCATGAGAGAGCTGAAATGGAACAATGACAAAAAAGATAAGGGACAGAACAGGAAATAAAAAAGGATAGTTAGGGTGAAACATTACAACAGCAAACAAGTTAAGCTTCTCAAGAGAGAGAAATGACACATAGGCATATAAAGAGGAAGGAAAAAGAAAAACGAATTTAGAATATATAGACAGTGATGGAGAAATTAATGGGTTAACAGATATCAGATGGAGGAGATGAAGGATAAATGGATATAATGAAAAAACAGCAAATAAATTGTCATGTCAATGGCAAGTGAAGAGCAAGAAAACAAACAAAATGGCAAAGAGTTAATAAATGAGAAACATGAAAAGATGATAGAGAGAGTCAAGAAGAGGAGGGCAAACTGAGGGTGATGCAGGATATGAAAACTCTGGTTTAACAGGCAGATTCTCATCATGCGGCTCATTGGGTGAGAAAGACCTGGGAAACTTTTAATTGTTCTGCCTGGGGCCAATGGGAGGGTAGAGAGGGGGTGATGGAGGGAGAAAAGTGTGAGAGAGAGTGGAGGATGGAGGGGAGAGGAAAGACATTGGCATTTGACTTTGGCATTTTTCTGCAATGAAACTTGTCGGAGCAAGACGAAAGTTTAGGATTTTTAAATAGAACACTAACAGTCCATCGCCTTTCTCTCTCACAAACATTAACGTTACAATAATCAAAAATATAGACAGTAATCAGTCAAACTGAGACTAAGGACAAAGCAGATAATAAGTGCTTGTGCTTTAACTTTAAGGTCAGGATCTGACAGAGTGAATCACACTATTTTGCTGAGTTACTTGAGAAATTGGTCTCAGTGTTGCTGCTCTTGATCCTCCCGACAGAACACAAGCTGTGGTTCTAGGTATGTTTTTCCTGCTCATGTTGGATTATGTTCCTCAAGGCTCTGTTCCTGGTCCCTTTAGACTTTAACTCTATGCTCCAAATACAATATTATTTTTCGGTGATGACACATCTGCATGTTTCACCTCCAGATTGGTGCCTCAGTCAGACGTTCTCCCTCATTACACCAGGTCTGTCTGGCAGCTAAATCTGTCACCTGATCTGCCTCTCCGACAGGTGGTAGTCAGCTGAAAGCTCTGCTCCTCTCTTCACCTGAGCCCCCAAATCATACAGCCACAGATCAGGTGATACTATCACAGAAACAAAACTTAAACTTGCACTACAACCTGGTAGCAATAACACTGAGCAACTGCGTAATGGACGTTTACAATGGACAGTCGGTGAATGCACCATGGTCCTACACTTTGGGGGTTTAGATCAAAAGAAGCCCCTCCAGGTTCTTCCAGTCTTAGATATGAAAGAGTTGAAAGTCCCATGCAGGTTGATGGATTCAAATTTCAGCAGGAGCAAATAAATCAGACAGCTCTGATTGCAGGCACAAACAAGAGTGTTGTTAGTGCCAATGAAGAAAAGAAAGCCAAAGTAATAAAAGTATTGAAAACTCTGTTGAACTATAACATTACAAGTTACTGCAACTAAAGACAGTTTAATTACAATCATGAGGTTAAACAAGCTCCTGCCTTTAAGAGGAACTTAACAGTGAACCTGCTTTTTTGAGTTCATAAATCACAAGTTCAATCACTTTCCAATCTACTAAACTCGTATCACTGTACAGTGATCACCATTTTCTAGAGAAAAGCTGTAATTCTGTACACTCTGTGTCCTCTGCAAAGTGGACAGTGTGCAGTAAAAAAGAGTTCTATCATGTAACTGAGACTAGGAGTGGTACGAATACAGTAGCGGAATATTACTTCTACCACAAGTTCCATGCAACTTGCAGTGACTAATTTACTGGGTTGATCAATGTTAATGTCGGCAGGAAATTTACACCCTCCCTACATTCACCAGGCGCTGGAGGGGGTGTGCCAGTGGAGTGTGCCAGGGTTCAGAATGCATTTTTAATTAGTTAAGAGGTTATACTCGAGCTAAAACGAGGTGTTAAGTTTCTTGGTGCCTGACCAAATGGACCATAGACACTCCTATGTGCCCTAATCAAAAACAAACCAACAATCAAACAAAAAAGCTCAGACCTACAATATGCAATTAGTGACATCATAGTTGTTATTCAAAAGGGTCAAATTCAGGATAAAGTATAGGCGTTTGCAGCTACGAGGAACTCACCACAAGAGATTGATGATGAAGAATGTTCTACAAAAACTCTTTTCACCTTTTTTGTTTTATTATTCTAGTGCTTCTTGGTTTACTCTCTTTCTTTGTGAGTGCGGTGAAAGGGCCTACAGTGGTGGTAAAACAATTTTAAAAAACACAAAATTATTAGCCTGTTCTGTGTAAATACAGAAACATGGAGGCACAACATGGCAGGCTCTGTGGAAGAGAAGCCACTCCCTATGTAGATATACAGAGCTCTTCTAAAACTGTTTACATATACAGGTGGTCATACACTAATGAAAACATTATGAATGCCATTTTTCATTACTAATGATAAATTCTCCTCAATCCTACATACTGGTTCTTAAAACAGATGTATCAGAGATTTTCTATAATTTCATCACTTGATTGTCTCTCTCTTTATACTCCCTCACTGCACCTACTCCATTTCCCTCTGTTGCATATCATTAACTTTGTGTCTTCTGTCTCCCTTTGTCTTTTTCCTTTCTGATCTCTCTCTCTCTCTGTACCTTTCTGCAGGTATCTCTGGTTTAGCAGCTACATGGTTCTGATCTGTGGTTACAGGCCTCACCAAGCTGTCCACTGTTAATAGTTTGATGTTTCTTTCCTCTCAACCTAACTGGTCAAAGCAGTCGGCCACCCACCTAGAGTCTGCTTCTCTCAGAGGCTTCCTCCTGTTACAAGGATTTCTTCTTCCTCACTGTAAACATGTCATCATTCCAATTCTTCTCTCTCTCTCCAATATAAAATCTTGACCTTAAAGTGCTCTGAAATGATATATGTTGTGATTTGCTAGATTAATAAAGCAGAACTGAATCATATATGGTCATCTGCCATCTCTGGTTTTTAAGGTAAAGAAACCTGGGATAAATCTTGCTAGAAGATAAAAACGAATGATCAGTGATTTGTATTGGATCCAGTGGTTTTAACCACATTAAACCTTTGATAGTATCAACCCTAAAAGGCCTGAGCAGAATGGAGATGCATCAGTGTTGGTGGTATAGCTTTTCTTCAGTGCGCTGTACTTGTGGTCACTGATACATAGTCTGTCCTGGGTAAGACGTTAAACTGCAACCAGATAGAATGAATAGGTTGTGTGTGGGGTTAGTAAGTCCCATGTTAACGTTTACAAAATGCGCACAGGTGACTGCAATTATTCACTCTATGACTGGCGGGTCGTGTCGGCACCATAAAACCGAGCTTCCCCGGAGATCTGGGGTTAGGGACTCCAGGTATGGACAAATAAACACCTGTGGGACTGGAACACAGGTGTATCTCACCCAGCGTAGGTGCTCTCCAGAGGGCCACCGGCGGATTGAGAAAGGATGGCAGGCAGATGATTCCATAAGGTACAGCGGTCGGTACACATCGTTTAAGTTAGCTGAATATTGCAGGTTGTAGTAGTTCTGGGAGCCTGCTACAGCTAAGAGCCTCTTAGAACACACCATAGATCACCAACCTTCGGAACAAAGACGGCACATGATGATGGTAATAATGATAGCTAGTCAGTAGTGTTTCAGTTCAACCAACTCTTCTCCCTTCAAATCTTTCTCTTTACTCTTTTGTGTGTGCTTTGTAATTTCAAAATGGTTGCCATCCTCCCTTCTGTCTGTCACTCCTTTTCTTCATACCTTATAACCTTCTTCTCTATCTCGTCTCCACTAATTTCATGTTTCCAGATGGTTGACCCTCCTTTTACCGGACTCTGTACAGTGTGGACTAAATCCCTCTCCCAATACAATCACTATAATACAGCGTACCTCACAGAGCAGCAGGTCGGTGATGTGGAAAACCATGCAGAGAGGGAACTTGGCAGTGAAGAGGGTGAGGAACCACTGGGAGGCATACATGTGGGCTTCCAAGTTCAGCTCCTGGAAGTGGGACCATAGGTCTGGAAGCTGTTCCTGCAGGAGTAGACAGAAGAATAGAAACAGAAGCAGGAGAAACGTGTGAGATTAAACAACAAATACAAGAATATAAACATGTAGCTTTGCTTGTCATTGCTTGTCAACACTTGTTTTCTATTTACACGTACATATATATAATATAATAAATCTTGCTGTCTCATTGAGATGATAAAACCTTTCAGGAGAGAACTCTAAATCAAAAAAAGTATACATTTTAAAAAAGGAGTCAATACCACATCCAGCTGCCAAACAGTCAGAGACATTATTTTTACATTACACACATCAAGTTTAAACCTCCAGTGAATGCATAAATATGAAAATTATACAAAGCACCTAAATTTACAAAATTTGACACGTACAAATCTGTAACAAGGTGTCATTTTAACTTTGTAAAGCCTTGCAGTCTCTTTCATGTAATGCACCAGGTGTACAGGCACCACAATTCAGCCATAGCGAAAGTTATATTATATGATTCTAAAATCTAAGGAGAGAAAAAGAAAATTCTGGTATTGATGTTCCTAAATCTTTTTTTACTCATTGTTCTCTCTTCTTTCCATCTTTTGTTCTAGTCCATCTGTTTTGATACATGAGGAGGAAAAGATTGTTGTAGCTTTCAGGCATCAAAAAGTGAATGTGTCTTAGTGATCAGTGAATTAAAGATTCAATTAGCCACATAGCAGACAGTTTTGGCAGCCAACATTTACCGTGTCACGTGACACCTGACTGGATCAGATAGTGAGCTTCCACCTGTTTGCTAATAATTAGCAGTCAATGCTAATGTCCTTACATTGAGCACATTTGATCAAGGCTAGCCAAGTTGATCCTCGTGCTGTAAAATGACTTCCAGTAGGGCCAGGACGGATTTCAGTGTGTAGATTTAGGCTCTAATGCCTGAGTGGATGAGACTTTACACCAGTAACAGTGAGACTCAAAATACAGAAAGCCTACAGAGACTTTAAGTTCCACCCAGACAGATTTAGAATTTATTCTTGTTATATTCAGTCTCATTTTGTGACCAGAAACAAGGAATCAACAAGGCGACAACAGCAAACATGTCAAAACCCACAGCTGATGCAATCACTGGTAACATACTGGAATATGAATATGATCAAATTGCCTTTGCCTTCATAGAAAAAGCAAATACATTTTGTAAGGCCTTGTGCATTCTCTGCTAGTCTTTTCTTTTTAGTGTATCAGTTCATTTTACAAGTCCTGCATTCAATTATTAAATACATGAAGCAGCTCAAAGGATGTCTATTTTCAGGAAAGTAAAAATGTTGGAAAACCAAATCTTGTGTAAATTAATGGCCTTTGGGAATTGTCTGTGCAACAAGAATAGCGGAATATGTGGAGTAAATTTCATGGTATTTAAACGTATGAGGCAGACAAAACAACTGGATAACATTTCTAATTTTTGGACTGTGTTTGAAGTTCTGACTATTTTTCTCCACGGCTAATGTGCCTGATGCTCATGGGTACAGTAGTATTTTGAACCGTCCACCAGGCCAAAATGAAAGAAACCACAAATCCCTGCAAATGGTGTCTATAATATAAGTATGTCTGATCCAATCCATCCTCCTCATCAGGGTTGTGTTCGTAGCATTGTTACTTTCCATTATTTTGTAATACATTCTAATTTATTACAAATATACAACTCAGCAACACTAACCTGCATCAGTCTCTCCAGCTGGTAGAATTTGCAGTGAAGATCTTCAAAGTTGTTCTTGTAGAGAGCTCTGAGCCCGTATTCATACATGATTTTCACCAACACACAGAAGGCCTGCTCCTCAGGCATCTGAAATCACATGGATAACTTTAAACAGTCACATGTACCAAAACGTTCAGCCACTAAAAAGCAAAAATGTGCTTCTTCTGCCTAAAGAGAAACCAGGACGCTTTTTTAAGATCTCCACATGACATTAGGTGGTGATGCAGTCTTTACAAACCTGAAATGGATCCATTTTCAGCCCTATTTTAACTACAGTAAGTTACTGTGGTGCCACCAGACCAAGGTCAAGCCTAATTTTCAAAAGTTTTGGTAAACCCCACTAATATGTTTTTAACTTGACTGGCTGACTCTAAATAAACCCTTAAGGATAGAAGAAAAAGCTGTGATGGAAGTAAAGTGACAAATTTTAAGGTATTTGCAAGAAATGTTTATGCTTTTATGTGCGAGTATTTTACTGTCTCAGTGTGTTTCGGTCTGTGTGCTGTTTGGATGGATGATGATGAGAGTTATGAGAGGAAGCTTAATACTGTGTTGGTGTGGGTATATGGGTTTATTTCTCCTCTAACACACACACGCACGCACGCACGCACGCACGCACGCACGCACGCACGCACGCACGCACGCACGCACGCACGCACGCACGCACGCACGCACGCACGCACGCACGCACGCACGCACACACACACACACACACACACACGCGGACGGTGAGGTGATATTTAATCAGAGTGACAGTATGTGTTTGGGGCTGAATGGGCTCCTGCAGGTAAACCTGAACCCCTACTAATATTCCTGACATCTCCTCTATAACCTCTCCCTCCTTCCTCTTCCTCCTCTATACCCCGTCTGCCTCCTCCTCCAGTATAACCTCTCTTTCTTTTACTGCTGCTGTCCCCATTATCTCTCCTCCTCTTCCACTCTACAGCCTCCTCCTTCATTACTTCCCCTCTCCTCTCCACTTCTTCAGGTCCGTCCAGTAAACTCATAGCTCTTCTTCATGACTCTCCTACCTCACTCCACCTCCTCCTGACCTCTCTCCAGCTCTCCTCCTTTCCACCGTCTCACTCGTCTTTAACCTCTGCTGTCCTTGTTATTTGGACTTCAACCAAACTTTCACTGCTCCCTCTCCTCCACTTGGGACTCCTGCCGCCACATGTCCACTCCTCTGTCTCTCCTCCATCTGTCTTTTAATAACTACCTTAAATAAAATTTGAGGTGTATTTTATGCAGACAAGTTGCAACACACACAGAAACACAAAACAAAGACTAGAAAGGAAATAGATGTGAAAGGCGAACAAAAAGCAGTGTCTGCCAGTGACCTTGAAATGTGTGCGACACTGACAGACTCCATCTATTCCTCCACACAGGTTTGCGATAAACTACTTTTTATTCAAGCAGTCAGCAACTTTCTTTATAACCACACACATTCTTTCTATTTGCCTATTTTTCTAAAGCTCCGTTCAGTCTGTAATATTGCCTTGGTTTCCCTTTGTTATACCTAGAAGCTAACAAACATGTGTTTTGTAGATGCAGTGAAGTCTAGGTGCAGAAGCATAATGCTGACATTTTTTTCTTTGTTAAATTGTTAACCTTGATAACATGCTTCAATGTTGTTTTGAAACCATCTGTAGAAGCATCAAGGTAACATTCTAGCAGCTACAAAGAGCTCTTTTGAAAGCAAGGGAAAAGCATTAGAGGCACATATTTCTGTAAATACGCAGGAGATAAATCTAACAGTTTTATTTATATATATATATATATATATATATATATATATATATATATATATATATATATATATCAGATTGAGATCTGGGGAATTCGGAGTCAACACTTCTCTCTTTGTCATATCATTCCTGAACAATGTTTACAGTGCGGCAGGGATCATTATCCTGCTGATAGAGGTCGCTGTCATCAGGGAATACTGTTGCTACAAAGGTGTGCATGTGGTCTGAAACAATGCTTAGGTGGGTTGTACTTGTCAAAGCAAAATCCACAAGAGTGTCAGAACCCAAGGTGTCCCAGCAGAACATTGCAGAGAACATCATATTTTCATGTTTTAATGTTGTGGCTGAACGGTGTATAAATACATGCATAGAAAATTGCCAAAACAGCAGAAAAACTGCGTCAAGGATGATCAACACCAAATAATACATAGGCCAGAGTTTGTGTTAAGTGTGATCTTGTTCTTGCATTGTCTAAACCATGAAAATGTATGCTTGGTTAATGGATGGACAGATGATTAGTTTACTCACATGCAGCAGGAGAACAGCAGCAAGGAATGACTGCCCCTGACAATAACCAATTTCCTCATCATAGACAGAGTAGGCCTGCAAGAGAGAAAGAAAAAGAGATACAGAAAACTTTCAGTTTGATTATCACTTTGTCAGCTTGTTTACAATACATAAACTGATAGGGAATATATTGTTAAAAATCTCAAATCTTCTCCATATTGCCACTTTGCTTTTCAAAGCCTGGTACCTGCAATACCCATAGTGCAACCTGACCACCAACAGTTCAGTTGGAGCTTCTGGTGTGCTATGCTAGTCGAAACTAATGTAGCCTTGAGCCGCTAGCCCTAAGAGGGAATGGGCTGCAGAAATCTGCGTACCCCAAAACTATAACAAAATAAGAGGCCATGATGTTGCGTGAGTGAATTTATCAGATTTTGTACAGCTTTCTCAGAAGCTGCAACTTTTGTTACAAATGCTTCAGTCCACCTGAAAACCTGCACGTTTTAACTGGTGTGTAAATATGCAATGTTAAACTCTCAGCAAAGACTACCCACAATAACACTACCAACCTAATAAACCGATTGTCTTGTGCCCTTTTTTTCAAAACATAAATTAACACGGCAGCTTGTCTCACGTGGTTCCACACATTTACACTTTGGAGCTGCACAGTTCAGCCATGGCATAATGCAGCTCACCAGTTAATGAACAACTCCATTGGAGCAGCAAGAGGATTTAGCACCTTCCACTTCAGCACTGAGGGAGGGTTCAGTGTCAACTGCTGCTTTAGCAGTCAGTCAATTTAACTGCTACATAAAACATCATCAGTGTAGCTGTGGCTACATTTGGTCTGATATTGATTGTGATAATACAAGGAAGGATATATGACAGTATGTAATGATGGTTGAGTTGGTAAAAAAGCATGTTTCTTTAGACCACATGGTTTGGTAACATGTAAATATGCCTTGGATCTGCATCTTCTTTTTTTAGCCAACACTTTACAATTAGCAACAAGTCATCTATTCACCATTTAATTCTAAAAGCTTGGCACCTTATTGATCCTCCAGTTAGTCCCATCACTGTAATGCAAATGTTGTCAGAACATCAGCATATACAGCAGACGTCTCCTGTGAGACAAGTTTCTCTCCTGCACTCGGATTTTCCCTTTTTTCCCCTGAGGAATTTGTCTGAAGACTGTCTCTCTGTCTTTGGTTTTCTCTTCATCAGTGTTAGTTTCTCTCTCACTATGACTCTCTATGAGGCTTCTGTTCTCTAAATGCTGGGCTAAGCCTCTGAATCGAATAACACAGCACCAAAATTCCACAGTCATTTTAAGAAATTGACTTTCTAAGGACAAGTGTAGCGTAGAGTGAAGAGCATATTATTAAAACCTAGAAAACTGTGCTTGATATTTGCTTACAATGCTGTGGTTAAAGCACATTAGGACTAGTCTTTATATTCACCAAGTACTGCCTGTGTTCAGAGATCTGGGGTTGCAGAGTGATAGTTTTGAATTTTACGTTGCCTATCATTTTCAACTAACTAAATGAAAAGCCAGTTCTGCCAGAGAGAAGAAGACACGATATAGTCTAAACATGGATCTAACAGGATAACACTTGTTTACATAGATAGTGACATATACTTGTGTTAGGAATGAAAAGCAGAGAGCTAATAAGGGGAAGTTAAACCTCTAGCTCGTTTCTCACCTCCGCACAGCTTGTCATTTCTGTTACAACGTGGATGTGAAACCCCTAATGTGCTGTCGATAGGGTGAGTGGTGAAGTGTTTCTGAAGCTATTCAACCGACTGACAAGTCTGTACTCACTACCATGGCATCAATTAATACAACATAAATATGTGCCTTGATGTGGAAATAGACAGCCAGATCCACTCTTCGTGTTAAAACCTGATTAATTTGAACAGCATTCCACAACAAAAAACTTCTCTCTACTGCAGTAGTCAGAGAAGCAGCAGCCCATCCAGCATGAGAAACCTGGCTTCATTCTGCCAATAAAATATGGAAGACTGATCTAGGAGAATAACCTCCAGATGACCATTCAGAGAGGTGCCGTCTCAAAATGGACGGTGGTTGACATACCCCACCAATCATGCTAATGAGCAAACAGACAGGCTTTTTTCACAGCGTAAACAAGGATACAGGGGTTACATCACACAGCTTCCACTCTTTCATCTGCCTTCATCCTTGCAAGGCATACAGGCTGGAAGAAATGCACTAACGCCGAACGGCAAAACAGCGTAATTCCAATGCTGCTCAAATGGAAGGAATCGGAGGTAGGTGAGGTACCAGATGGAGCAGCACCACATTCCCACTAAGATAAAACACCTCTACTGATCTCTGCTTATGAGCTGATGTGCAAAACCATCAGGCTGGCAGCTCAACATTCTTAATAGGGGAGCAGCACCAGAGCTGAATAAGGACTCCTTTACTAGGCAGATGCACTTCTGGGGGAGTGTGAGAGAGTGTGGAACTTAATGACATGAAAAATTTCACTTTTACACCTTTAAATATGTGTTTTCTTTAGTTGTTATGCAGAACTACTTAAAATGACTAAGCTGGTAATGGTTCAATATCTTCCTCAGAGATTTTGGCAGGAGGCTCACTCACTGATGGACACATCGACTGTAATAGCAGTCAAACCCCCGTACATTGGGTTAAAAGATTGTCTCCCGTTTTTTCCATGTCTGAAAAATGAGTGTGGACGTCCAGAGCTCCACTTCTGATCTGTTCAGCTAATTTGGGCTTTGATGTGGAGGTAATGGAGAAGTCTTGTGGAGCTGTCTGGACTCTAATCTACAAGCTGACATGCTTGATGGAGTGTGGCATTCATACGTCCCCAACTCGGCTGGGAGAAGTGCATGCTGACAGATGGATGGGGGAGGTCCTGGTGGGTGAAATCTAAATTTGTTAGCCTGAGCAGATAATAGGCTCAGAGGGGTGGGTTACTGCAATCTATACAGTATGCCTGATTTCTCATAACCAACAAGCAGATAAATTTTTATATTCTTGTATCTACCGTTTTGTAACTTGGAAAAAAAATGTGTTATTAATAATTTTGACATAATATAAACAGCATGTACACAATTGCACCTATAATCCTAAAACACTGGCAGCATTTTTACTACAGGAGCGATAGTATTACGAGATCTTTATTGGTGAAAATCTGGATATCGTAGGTTGATCCGACTACAAAGAGCCAATGTGTAACTAGAACAACTCACAATAATCCACACAAAGTAACCACACTGCAGTGCTGGTTAACTATCCTAAATCCTAAAAATGCAATCATTGCTTAACTTGTATGAAAACATTAATGCTGGTGACCTCATACATGAGTGGTTATAGTGCAAAGCACAAAAAGTAGTGAGTCTCTGGTTTGATTCCTAGATGCCCTGACTATGGGCTACATTTCATTCCTTTACTCCCTTTTCCCCACATTTCTTGTCTCTCTGAACTGTTACTGTCAAATAAAGGCTCCAAAAAATAATCACCAGTGTTTCACCTTCTGATTTAAGAGGCGTAAGGACTGTCTCTCTGTATTGAACAAAGTAATGAAAATCTGAAAACTTCAGTCCGGAGAAGTGTTTCAGAGAATTTATTAAAGGGAACCTTTGAGGTGCCTGAGGTACAAGAAAAGCCAACATTATCATTTCAGGATTACTGGAGAGAGTGGGCATTGTCAAGTTAAAGTTCAGATTTCATAGAAACAACAATGGAACAAAACGTTTAGATCTCAGTTGAATTACTGTAGCGCAGAAAACTGTGGTTACTGTTGCACAGTGTTATTTAAAAAATATTAGCATTTATTCTCAGTTCACACACTATAATATATAAATGTAGAAGCTCATATTCTTTCTTTTTAACTGCATTGTCAAAGCATCGTCAGACTTTATTGGACAGATGGTCGATATATTATCAGAAATTAAGGTAAAGAAAGAAACAAAGAACTGGGGATGCTGCAGATAACAGTGGAAGACTTAACCTCTGGCCCAGGGCATCCAGTTCATATTCTTCCTTTCAAACACGAAATAGCATTATGGCACAAGTAAAAATATAACAATAATACCACATTTCCACTGGTAAGACTTTGTATCCATGTTCTGTTTTCAGTATCAGGGTCAGTACTTGTTCAGTATACATATAGTATATTGTCTGGGGGGTGGGTTTGTTAACAAAGGACACAAGCAGCTTCAGAAAAGGAATCAGGATTTTTTATTTATTCTATCAAACTCTGCTGACATTGTGTTTTCATGTATACAGAAATCTGGTCAGGATGACGGTCACCAGGATGTGGACTGGTACTCTGTATAAAGTGTGCATGCAAACACTCAGTGATTACTGGGATACACAACATTAGCCTGGTTGATGAGGCATGTTGATGTGCTATCATGTTTGCTTTTTTCCCCTTTGTTTGAGTCTCGTCTCCATGGAAATCTGGAAGATATTCCCTTTATCCATTTATTCAAGAGTCACAGCTTTCAAAACCCCAACCCAACCATTCCAACCACCCCGCTGTCAGCGCATCCTTGACTATCCTTGACAGTCAACGCCCCGCTGTTCCAGAGGACCTTCTGACTGACCGACAGTGGATGTTTGATGTTATACGTCTTAGCTGGAAGTGTGACTGAATGGAACATTATGGGAGCAAAACAGATTATCACAGAAAAAGAACACAAAGCTGAGGTGACCTTCCCTGGAGAATAAAGGTTAGAAAATAAAAGACTCCCGGCTTATTACTGGGTATAACATGAAGATGAATATAAACTTTGTCCCAAATCCTCTGTGCCTGTAACCCACTCATGCCTCAAGATCCAGCCAACCTTATCAGCAGCAAATCTACATGGATTTGCATACAAATGAAGGCTGGCTCGCCACTGACCTAGTTGGGTCCAGACTGGATGCTAAACCTTTCTGACAGGTTCTCCCAGAGCACTGACCAACCATACTCTACTTTTGCAGCTCTAGGAAAACACAAAAAGGACAAGTTCTACTTAATCTTTCTGGAACTGTCTTTGAGTTTAATGAAAAGGCAAAATACTCACGCAATATTCCTATTTATGCTTGGTTTATATCCTTCATACACCTCTTTCATATGATTTTACTATGTGGTCTGTGACGTAAGTTCATTACATAACTACCAAATAAAATATTTTAGCATTCACTTAAAATCGAAAAAAAGATTCCATAAAACCATAATTATGCACTAATTTGAAAATTTAAAAAATGTATACCTTTTAAATAAAGAAAATCAAAAAGAATTGATCAAAAATGTTTGCTTTTAACACAGTGATTACAACACAGGTTACTTTGCAGGTGCGAATAATCTGTATATCAACATAGAGAAAGTTTTATCTAAAATCTGTGTTTACTTTTTAGTACACTATATTTACTTTGCACTATTTTAATTGTTTCTTAATTTTAAGTGTAAAGAAGGTCTGTAGCACTGATGATGCATCAATCACTGACAAGTATGGTAAACTGTAAATATCAGGATCACTTTTTGACTATTTGGTTACTAAAAAAAAATGCTGATTTCATTTTAAGTTTGTCTTTTCTTCACAGACCAATTGGACAGATCAGTGCAAAGTCATGTGTGCTTAAAAACTGTCTTAGTTGAGTTTGCAGCTACAGTCTGGCTCAGAAGAGGACAATGGCAGAGATTAAGAGTGGCTTTAATACATTTCAGTAGCGCTGACCTTGGCTTTTGTCTGAATAAAATAAACTGTGTGTCTTCGCAGATAATTACCTAAGGATGCAAGTCCACTGGGAGCCTTCTACTTATAGCACCTCTTTTCCTCACTCATTTTAATGGAAAAAAGCCACTGCTGCTTGTTTTTATGGCATAAGGATCATGACTGATCCACAAAAGGTCAGCTGAAGTGCTGTTCAACATTTGATGACTACGTTTGTATGGCTGGCTTAAAGATTTTAATACATCATGCTTGTATTCAATGTTATATGTTATTAAGTGTGCTTTAAAGTATACTACAGTATCTTTAGGACAGTGCAGTGGACAGTTAGACATGTATTTCAAATTTTAGCAAACACTACAACTCCTTAGAGTTAAAGTGTTTGCTTTAAATTATTTTATAATGAACTAGTGGAACCCTACTTTTCTCATAGCCTTAAATATTAATAGCTTGATTCATTTGATGTATTAATTCATTTAAACAGAAAAGCAGAGTTTGGACATTGCCCTTAATGCAGTCGTTCATGACCTCTAACAGTTCTGGTTACATCTCACAAGCTCAATTTCTCCAAAATCTCAGAATTAATTTAACAGCATTAAGTAGTACTAATCTTTGAATATCTGAGTCATTAAAATGATGACTTCTACCTCTAAAACATCCTTATTTATTTAAACCACATAGATTAAACATTATGACACCAAGAACTTAGCAGCAACTGGAGCTTTTAAGTTCTATAAACTATGATTTGGAGCTGGTGCTGATCAGGCAGAACATCACCTCACAGCTGCTGGATCATGGTTTATCCCTCCATGATCCACTTGCAGCAGGTATTAACTACAGTTGACTGGGAGCACATTACAAGCTTTGCCATCTCATGGCTACTCCAACCAGTCATGTGGTCACACCCTTCGGCATTTGTCAAAGTTTCTCTTCTTTACATTTGCCCATTTCTCTGACATGCAACATGTTGACTGAGAGAACACACGGCTCATTTACCATCTAATATATCCCAAATGTTGACATGTGCAATTGTTCCAAGACAATCAGCATTATTTACTTCATCTGTGGTCACAATATTCTGGCTCATTGCTATACAATACATCCATGAAGCATTGTGTAATTAAATGGTGTACTTCTTGCCTCAAATTTGGAAATTCAGAAACCATTTTCAGTAGGCAATTTGAAGAAATCTTCCACCTACACATCAGCCACCATGTTTTGCACTTAGAAAATTGGAAGGAAGGATCAATGACTGTCCACAGAGTGGTTTGTATGTCCGGTAAGTCATGTGTGGGACGGGTTCATGTTGATGTCTCAGTAAAGGCGAGCACTGTCAATCATATATTGGAGAGCCAATTTGAAATGCCAAGCAAATTCCTACTGAGCCTTGCCAGACCACAAAGAGGAAAAAAACTAATGGCTGGCTTCATGGGGATTTGAGAGCTAGCTTCTCATCTTAGCACTTGATTCTTAGCAGCAATGTTTTCAAAAACATATAAATACAACAGGAAAGAGTGTTTACACAGATTTGCCTTCTTTTCCATGATGCCATCGTGAAAGTGAGGTAACATGCAGTATAAACAATGGCTCCATTCTGTCCACTGCTGTTCCAGCCCACTCCAATGCAACTTTCAGTTAACTAACAACTTCACAAAAGCTTTCCATTTGCAAATTTAATTTCCACAGATTCCAAATTGGGCTACCACCAGGGCTTCAGTGTTTACAGTTCACGAACCCTAAAATGTATAGATTCCAGCTAACCAGCTTTCATAAATAATTTCCCCCTTAAAATCGGAGAGAAGAGTTTTTTATGTAATATTATTACTGTAGTCTTACCTAATAATCTCATTGGCTGAATGCAAAATCAGATTATGGAATAATTCTCGACAAGCAATTATCAGTCAATTTAAGCATTAGTTTTCCAAGATATTTGTCCACTTTAATGTCATGTCGGGCTCACCTTACAGATCTTGTACAGAGAATCCTGTCCATCTCCATCAGAGTCCTTAAAGTAGTCGTGTGCGGGAAAAGTGCGGTGGATGTCACGCGTTATGACACCTTCCTGAGCCGAGTCCTGCAACACACATAGAGTACATGCTTTACACATGTGGCATGTGGAATTTTTCTATCTTATTTGCAGTTAAAAATAAGGCTGATGCACTTTTGATAAATGGGTTCATGAGATGATATATCTTTGCTGTATTGATTAACACAACGTACAAAAGCAAGACAATATATTGTGCTTCATTTAGAAATGCCAGCAGTCCACAGCTATGATGCAAACCAGCAATACACTGCTGTGTCACTGCGTTTGTTTGGTGTTTGTCCCTTCCCTACTGCAACTGCACTCCCCAGGCCTTAGTCTGCACTGTCTAATCCACAGCCACTGCAGTGTAAACACACATCCACACACCAAACACGGTTCCTTGTTTTGCAATGCACTTCTCACTCATAAACACACGTTCACATAGAGGCACTGGGTTATTTCCCTGTCACTTCCCTTTCCCTCCTTCACACACACACACACACACACACACAGAGTCAGTCAGTCATATGCATGTTGTCACACACAGTGCAAACACTAGTGAGGGAGGGCAAGAAACACGGCATTCTCCAGCAAATCACTGTAAGCTGCAGATAAACCAGCCCTGAGCCTGACTGGCCTTGATGTGTGTTTGTGTGTATCAGAGACAGAACGGGAGAGTGTGTGAGCGAGAGAGAAAGTGAGTGAAAAAAATCTCTTCTCTTTCCTCTTCGAGTTTCCCGACAGTAGAGAGAGAACAGAATGAGGGAATTGAAGTTAGCGGAAAGGCAGTCTTCTACATGTTTGTGGAAAATACTGCAAGCTGTGGAAAGGTGCTGGTCAGGAGGTTCCCCACTTCCTTCAACATAAAAGCCCAGCAATGCTCTCAGAATACATCTCCACGGTCATTATGCCGGTACAACTACTCAAATGTTTTTGTGCCTACAGACAAAGTAACTTGTGCACTCAGGTGGCAGCAAAAGAAAAGATATCCTTTCAGGGTGTCCTGGCAGTCTAGTGTTTGAGAAGCATTACCATGTAATTGCAAACCCCATGAGTCAACTCCAGCTATGGTCCTTTTATGTACGACACCGCACCTCTCTCTGTGTTTCATGTCTGTATATACCACCACTATCAAGAAATCTGCACCAACAAAATCTTTTCTTATTGCCAGACAACTGCTTTAGAAATTATATGAGTTTAGGCTAATTTTTTTAATGCCTAGTTATCACAAGGTAAACTACGTAACTTTCATACAAACCTTAGCATACAACTGTGTATTTGTTGTGTGATAGCTTTTATTATCGTAGATTATTTTTTGCAGATCAACTTTCTTACTTTCTATTTGTAATTTGAACTGGAAAACTTAAGAAAGACAGAGAATCTTAAAAAAACAAAAAGTACAAATGAAATTTTAAAACTCAAAACAACCTCAGACACAACCGAAAGCTGATGACAAAATATTTACTGTTCCTGACAGTAAGTCCTGTTTTTTCATTCAATAAATTAAATGCTTCAAATGTACATAAAATTAATAAAAACACAGTTACGGATGCATGACGTATCATTACTGTATTATATATTATCTTTGAGGAATTGAATTCGTTGTGTACCGTGTGGCCAGTATTCAACAATATTTCTATTTTGCGTGTGTACAGTTACATACATATGGTTTAAGTGCTTCACATATATCCACTACGCACACGCACACAGACACACACATAGGAGAGGGTTTGACAGAAGCTGCTGGCACAACTATGTGTAATGCTTTAATGAGATTTGTAGTGTGGAGGTGGTGTGTCGTTGAGTGTATTATGCGTTGGAAATGGAACTAACGGTTTTATATTGAGCGTGTACCGTAGCAATAACAAGAAAGAAAAGAAAAAGAGAAAAACAGATGCACCTCTTCAGGAATGTATTGATTTTTTCTTCCTCGTGTTCATAGTCGTTTTAACCTGAAAGCAACATTTTCTAAATGAGACAGAAAAGATTTATGACGTACATTTTAAACCTAAAATGGAACGTGAAATATATCTAGACAGCTTGTCCACTTGGCTGGAGAGGCATTCTTCTATGACGGTAGGCGCAAACTAACAGTTAATCTCAGCTCACACAGAGGGATAAAATGATTAGCTGATTAAACAGTTGGGCAACATTTACAGATTAACCTTTCAGGAAAATAAAACTCAAGTAGCCTGAGAGGAAACTAGACTTCTGCACCTCATCTTGGCTCCATTTTCAGGATTTAGAAAATCGAGTCTGTGACTGGAGATTTTAGCAAATCACTGGGTTTTTCAAGATTCAAGAGTTTCTATTTGTCACATGCTCAGACAGTATGTGGAGTGAAATGCAAAGTGACTGTCCCCCAAGGTTGTGCAATAACAAATAGACATTAAAAAAACAATAACAAAAAGACATTATAATAGAACATTTTTCACCCGGAGCAAATGAGACAGTATCATCATCCATGCTGAGAGTAGCATGCGGTGGTGCAGTGGGATAAACAGAGGTTGTAGCCCACATAAATGTTAACTTTTAGGTTGCTTATCTTTTCTTCTTTTCCTGATTCCTTCCAGCTGCAGCTTTAAACAAAATACTTTAATAATCAATTAACGTTTCAAGCTCAATCTCATCTTCCTTGACTGTTCACCAGTGCCTGACTTCACTCAGTGCTTCCTGTGCTTCTTCTTCATGGCTACAAACAGACTTTAGGTTCATTACCGCCACCTACTGGGCTGGAGTGTTCATCAGTGTTACCAGTGTGCCAGAAATGAGGGAACTCAGGAGGGTGCAATTAATTGAGGTATTATTTTTAACGGGTTATTTTCGTTGTAATTAATAAATCGAAATTACTTACCAGCCCTAATATATAAGTATATATATATATATATATATATATATATATATATATATATATATATATATATATATATATATATATATATATATATAAAAATCTTTAGAAAGATCAATGATGGTTTGTGTAAGATACAGTGGAAATGTCCTCGGCAATCAGTGGATGCTTTCCAACCACTTTGCCTGTCCTTAGAGAAAAAGGCAATGAGTGCTAAACATTTACAGTCTGTAGTATCTCTGAGGACAACCACTCGAAGAATGATTTCATGAATTATGCAGTGAGTAAAAACTCCATTACTTTTAAAATAATTATAGACTAATGATTAATGGATTACTTTTTATTAGTTTTCCCATCATTATTAACAAACACACTTATAATGCTATAATTACCATGGCAGCATCAGCGATGACCAGCAAGAATCTGGTTGACAGTGGAAGTTGTAAACACTTTGATTTAATAAACCATGCATGCCTCTGCTAATTAACAGCCTCATTACTCAAAAAACACCATAAAAAAGGAAGAGAGGACGTCCTCTACACTGCTTATCTCCTTCTCCTTCTTGCTTTTTATCCCTTCTTCCTCTTCTCTTCAATTTCCCCTTGCACATTTCCTTTTTTCCTTGAATTCTTTACTCCCAGCTCCTTTGCTACTTTTTCTTGCTTATCTTCTCTACTTCCATATTTTCCCCGGTTTTCTACTTCATCTCCTCTTGTATCATCTCGTCTGCTGTTTTCTCTATTTTTTCCTCTTTTATCTTTTCTTTTCTACTTCATTTCCTTCCTCCTCCTCTTTCTATTTCTATGTGTCCTTCTAAATATTTGCTTCATCTCCTCTGATTTTCAAAGCAGGAAGCAAACACAAAGATATTTACGCCTTGGTGTCAGTGTGAAGGCTTGTAAGACAAGCCTTTTATTTGACATTGACGGCTGACATATTTTGTGCATCGATGTATTTGTGCTATGAAATTAGAAGAATGCAGGTTTTACCCATGACACTAAAATTTGTTTCCGTTTCCTAAGCTGGAGAAAGAGAAACTGTACACACAGCTGTAGGTGTGTGCAATGTTTACAAGCTGTAACGCAATGACAATAGTGTTTACAGTGACTTTTTCAAAATCAACTATTAAATTCTGCATTAAGTTACAAAGGTTATATTATTGGTGGAATATTTGGGTTTCTGTAAAATTGTGGAGCTATCCTTTTATCATCATCTCTCCAGTCCCCAGTCCAATAATGGAGCAACAGAAAGAAAAGGTTGTAGGACTACTACATCCAGATTGTATTATAATCAGTAGAATGCAACTCCAAATTACAATGTAAGCTTGTTGAATGAATAACAAGACTATTGCTGCTGTTGTCTTACTGTGTTATCACATTTATTTTGCTTTGAAGTGAACTGTTCTTTAAATCTACTGTTGATCTGAGCATATTGGTGTCTACCTTTCCTTGCCAAGTGTGTGCTGGAATGAGCGTTATATGCAGCTTATTTGTATGGTCTGTAGATATGTGTGTGCAAGCGAATGCTGAAGCTTGCAACTCTTTGATCTCTACAGGGAGGCTGAGGTGTTCAGGAGGAACTGCAGCATCATCAGCAGCATCAGTCCTCCATCACAGTGCCCCAGTTCGGCTTCACTGCTGTACACCATTGCAGACACACAAAATGAACAAAATTAAGCCCACATCTACATCTTGTAACCTTCGGGCTTCAGGCATACATAGAGCCTTGCTCTTGGCTTCTGCAGTGAAAACTGGCATGTACTAGTTCAGCTAATGGGCGAAGGCCTGCTGATTTTTCCCGTACCAGGTGCATCACTGGCTGTCAAACCCTAATCTTGCATCTTAAAGCTATATACTTAACTAGAAAATTTCTGAAGAAATTTTGGTTGTGCCAATGCAGCTTTTGTCGGTTAATATATCCTGCTATAATTAGTTACAATTTATGTAAGTAAAATTTATTTTGAAAAGCCAGCATGCTTTATGAACCCTGATCAGTACCTCTTTGAGCGTGTAGTAAAGCGTTAATCAGTCAATCACCTGTGAGTCACTGGTTGCTTGCAGTGAGAAGAGCAGAAGGAGGTGCAGAAAGGAAGAATAATGGTTAGACCCTTGGACAAATGGTCACAGCCCAAAATGTATGAATTGTACTGAAAGAATTCTTTCACTGTGTGAAGCAGAAATTTGTTTTGAGCAAGCTAATATATCTTCATGCATGCTGAGTGCATTGCACAGATTTGGTGGCAGGTAATAGAAACTCAACATTTCGGGTTTTCATCCAACATTTAAGAGCACAAACATATTGGGCGTGAAATTGAGGTTTGGTCAGTACACTGTGTTCTGAGGTACTTTATCAAAAAAATATTAGTCTGACAACAATGAGACTCACTCATTGTTGTCAGGGGAGGACAAAAATGCTTACATTGTTATGTATAAATTGCTCATGTAGAGTAAAAGTTGTGTGTAGGGGAAAAGGTTAATTGCAATTTTTTCAAAAACATTTCTGGTCAATTTATTTCTGGTAACTGAACAAAATATCTGAATATTACAAAAATCCCTAAAACATAAACTGTGACTGTGTAAAAAACATAACAAAAATATCTAAACACAGATTGAGACAAATAACTTTGAAAGCCTTGTGACTTGTCTAAACTTTGAATGAAGTTTCTACTGTAAAATATACCAGAGCCACGGGCTTCCAAAGATAGCTGAGTTTTGGCAGTTGTCCTGCTGACTTCTCATTCATTTCAATGGGGATTTTAAATGCAGTTTTGTACAAATTTCTAAGAACTGTATGATGAATCACTACCAAAAGACAGAGCCCACCATTCCCGATAGAGCCGGACATTTTGATATGTAATTTGTATGAGTCTTCTCAAAGCTGTGGGACTAGTTAGGTGCCGAAAATCTTGTCATAATAGTCTATAGTAAGAATAAGCCCGAGCAATACAATAAATGTGCTTCAATACTTATGCAGTTTTAACACTTAATGAGCAGCAAGGTGACAAGGTCAGAGGATACTGCTGCTGTAACTAAGTTACGCTGTAGATTTTGCTAACAAGCTTTATAGGTTTAATAGGGCAAATCCCACAGTATTTGATATACATAGAGCCCAACATAGTATGACACCTACAGGTCAACATCTCCTGAAACTAGAAGGAGCTGAATGTTGTCACTGAGACTGAAGCAGTGAGCTCAGCATCATCATCACTATCACCACCATCCAAAGGATCTTCAGCCTGAATATCTTCCTGCGGCTGCCACAGGTGAATCAATAGAAAAACCAGGCAGGGGGATCCTGAAGGGTGTTTGCTGGCTTCCAGACAGGGGTAACAGAGGGACAGAGGATCTGTAGTTTCGATAAGACCAGAGTAGGAGAGGCAGCATCGAAAGAAAAGACGAAGCTATTTTTGACTACAGGTAATCCTGCAATACTTCAAAAAGTGGAAGGCAAATTGGGCTGTACATTTTCACATCCGATAACACAGAGGATTGTTGGACCCTTCTTGATTGGTGAAAACCACTATATGCTAATTTCAGTAAGCTCCAGAGGATTGAGAAGGCAAGTCAAAAGAGCCTGTTAACCCTTTAAACTCTGAGCAGTTTCTGGACATTTTTTTGCTCCCGTCTTTCACAATTTTACTAACTGTGTGCTCATTTACTACATATGTTTGACTCATTTTTTTATTTGGGCAGCTTTTGAGTAAAATGAAGATCTGAGGATGCTCTCATTTATATTTTTAAACAGTTTCTGTCTCTGATGAATGCTGTAATTTGGGGTGTTTTATTTTTTTTTACTTTATTTTTTTTTAGAAAGACCCCTTTCTCATCCACTGGTCGGTTTTGTGGATTGGAATGTTGAGCACTAAAGCCTATGCAAAATGGAAACAAACATATTCATGTGGGCATGCACCATTGCCACAATACATGAACGCAAATATGCACCAATGAATTCATGAAACAAAAAACAAAAGAGTATCAGCTCCATGCTGAAACTACAAAGTGAAACACATTATGCTGGCCGACACACTCTTCAACCTTTCACCTGCATACAAATGAGTAGGAACATTACATCAGCGCAGAAACTCTGACATAATAAATATGGAGGGATTAAAAAAGCATTTGCACAGGCAGGGGGATTTACATCAGCATTGTTCACCATCAGTCTGAATCTGTCTGTTGGTGTGTGTGTGTGTGTGTGTGTGTGTGTGTGTGTGTGTGTGTGTTCTTCAGTACTGTGTGTAGCTGTCAGATTTATCCCTGGGTGACTTTTAAACTGACAGACCAAACGTGGAAACAACAAGAAAAAAAGGAAAGGAAAATGAGTGGAAGAAGCAAAAAAAGAAGGAGTAAAGAGGGAGAGAGATCAAGACAGATAAACAGAGGGGGAGATAGATTGAGACAGAAGACGGAAAAGAGAAAGATAAAGAGAAGGGAGTGAGATATGTACACAGAGGGGAACAAGAGGCTTCCTCTAATTGCAGCCTAGGGGCTTGTTGTGCAGACAGTCCATTACTCAGACCTCACCAACAGGTTACCTATTTAACACACGCGGCTAAAAATAAAAAAAATTACAAAAAAAAACTGCTGATGCGTCCAAACCTGCACTCCACCTACACATTCAACAACATTTCATTAACCACGGCGGCCTTGACTGGTGGAAGCTGCCACAGGTTCACAAAATCAAGAGGTTTTCCTTTGCAGAACGCCCATCTAGAGACACACTGTTGCCTTGCAGGAGCAACACTCCAGTGGCCAAGTGGTCAATCCATATTTATAGATAAACCTAATTTTCTGATGTGCTTTACAAATGCTTTATAAAGCAAGTTATGTATGGATATAAAACGAAGTAGAACATATTGAAGAGTACATTAAACTACTGTATCATCTATGCCTAGTTCTGAATTGTTTATTTAATTCTGCAGTGTTTTCCTCTTGTGACCATTTCCTTTGTCCAGCAGACAATCATGTCATGCAACTATGTAATTATATTCCCTTATAGTTATTACAATATTATGTGAGTGATTTGGCCTTAGATAATGAACATTTCTAATCATACTCACCTTCATTTGTGTTGCACTTTTGCATAAAAATATAATTCTAGAACCTTCACTAGAGGGAAAAGGTTAAATGTATTTAAATTAACTGAGTGTGGATGTAAGTCTCATATCAGCAGTTAAATATCTGTGATAAGATAAAGATTTCTGGTTGTAGCCTTGACACATGAGAAAGAACAGGCTCCACTGGCTGAAACTAAAGTGCTTCTTCAGCACTAGGGAGGAAAGAAGTAAAAGGGCAGATGCTAAATGTGAGATTTTTTAAAATGTTAATCATTGCCATGGGAGCTGTGCCTTCATTTATATTACACTTAAGGGCAATACCAGCAAACACCAGTCATTGTATGATAAAAACAATTCTTTCAGAAGCTGGCATGACTGAGATGACACCAGAGTTTTTCCATGTCAAGATCTCGACTGCAGCTGACAGGTTAAGTCCCCTGTCCACTTATTGTCTGTCTTGCTGGATAAGAGACACTGTTAGTTTCCCCTTGTCTCTGTAAGGAGGAAAGATGAAACCAGGGGACCTTCAGGCCACTGGTCACTCATCTAGAGCTAGCGGATATTTGTGTCTTGCGGCCCTAATGAAGTCTAGTCATGGTGTCCTGCTTCAAGTGTCCACAGAATCAAGTAGAGAGGTCAAGTTTTTCCACTGAAAGAATACTGTACTGTATCCAACTACTGCACCTGGATCTATTACATTATAATGTGCTACAGTGACAAGACTCAGTGTGTCCTTACAAAGGAGAAAACGGAGCAGACAACTGCAGTCTTCACCAGGAAGTCTTCAAGTGCACCTCATTAAACTTGTTATGAATAGTATATAAGTGCTCACGTATTGTTATGTAGAAATTTATGAGAAAAAAAACCCCAAAATATTCAGCTTTTTGAGATGGATTTTGGGGACACACTGTGCAAAACTGCTGGCAAAACACAGGACGTATTCTGGGAGAGGATGACTATGGATGCCACTGACCCACTGAGTTACTCATCAAAGAGACATTTGACACCAAGAACAGATAAATTTACTTTGTAGGTTTTTATGCTTGCACTGAGGCTAAGATCATTTTTTAACATGAGACATGCTGGGAACAAAGTGGAATAAGGCCAGAAAAATTATGCTAAGACTTATGTGTGCTTCACACAAGGTCAATGCGGCAACATTTAGCTTTAGAAGCATGAGTCAGTCTGTCCATCAACGGCACTGTATTCTGTCAAAATGTCCTTGAGCAAGATAATGAACCACCTACCTGCCCTCACATTCTCAGGCTCTTTGGATAAAAGTGGTAGTTAAATGCTCTGAACGTAAAAATGTAAATGCAGAATCTCAGAAGCAGCGTCATCCTTCCCATTACACCATTCTAGAGAGAACAGTGAGCTCTCAAGTTACCCTTCTCTTCTGACAGTGTTGTGTAACTGCCGGGTATGGAAGGGGCCCACGGGTGCAGGCTGGTGAGCCCCTTTAACAGAGAGGCAGCCACGCTTTGCTAAACCGATGAGGCAGGAGCGAAATATGCCGGGTTTAGACAGCTGAACACTCAGAGCCCACTAAGTCCTAAAGTGACAGCCCAGCCAATCAGAGATGATGCTGCACAGTGTTGAACCGCTGGAAGCAACCATGAAGTCAAACTGTGTGTACAGAATAATTACAGAGGGAGCAAGGCTGGAGACAAAACCTTAGAGTTTTACTTAACAACTCCAGCAACTGTCACTTGTAGTGAAACAGTCAACTGGATAAGACAACCCAATCCAATGCTGGGAAGCAATAGCCTTGTCACAAACAAAAGGTCCCCCTTAAATTGACAATGTGATTGTTCACACACTGTATTTGTTTTTTTTCCTCCATATCAAGACTTTTCCAAAATACGTCTACAGGATTTGCTTGCAATCCAAGAGTGGGTGAATATGTGTGTGTGTGTGTTTGTTTGTGTGTATATATATGTTCTCCTTGTGTGACAGTCATGCTGAACAATCAGAAGTGCCTCACTAACAACATAAATGTCAAACCCAAGGAAAACTCTGCAGCCATGATGCAGAAAAATGGCCACCACTGAGCCAGAAACAAGCTGAGCAATTTAGTCCTGAAGAAAAGAAGCATTTTATTTCTTATTACGACTTCAGTTATTAAATTTAACACAATCCCAGCTTTAGTGGATTTTTGGACTGTAGCTACTGAGAGACAAAGCAATAATATAGACACCTTTTCATCCCAATCACCCACTTTGACAGCATTGTTTCTGATGGAAATGAGAAACAAAAGTAAGTGGTGCCCCATCTGGGTCTGGCTACAGTATGAGTGGGGACTGGTGCATTATGGGCCATGTTAGAGAACAGTCGCTGTGATGAACCAGCAGGATGGTGTGTTAAAGAGCACGTCTGTTGCAGGGCTGCACCCTGGAATAAATCCAGGCGAGAGTCCTCGAGATGTCTCAAAACTGGTTGAAGACAGTGCCTGCTTCACCGTAAAGTGCCGTTGTTTTGTTATTAACTGACATAAGTTAATGAAAAAGATCAGTTGTAGAGAGTATTACAAAAAAATACATGGCAGTTATAAAATAAGAAAATGTTAAATGTAGAAAATGTAAAGTAGAAACATGAAGGGATGGAGAATTTACTTAAACAGGCAGACAGAAAAAGGGAGGGCAGGAGACACAAGGAGAGACCAGGAGGTGAATGGTGTCTGAATGACTGACAGCCAGAATATTAGCTGGTCTCTTTATCTTTTGGATAGATGGCAGCTCTTTCAGTGGGAGGCCGGTATTGAAAGTGACAAACAGGCTCTGTTTGGATCCAAAAAAAAAAACACAAAAAAAAAAACAACCCACAACTAAATACAGAAAAAGAGGCAGGAAAGAGGGGCAGAGGATATACATAAAACATGCCATAAGACAGGACTTTATTATGCTGGTAAATAAACACACACATATACTGTGTGCAGCATACTGTGCTTCTGATGAAAACAATCATTCTTTTATTCTACCCAATTCACTCTTACGTCTTCTCAATGACTGAATATGACACGCAGGAAACAAGTTCTATATTTTGCACACCAAACAAATAACAGATGCTCTAATATGCTTGGTGTAAACATATCAAATAAGAGTAAAACACTGGCTGTAGCAATGTTATTTCACAACCTTCTTTTATGTGGTTTTTATATCCTGCTCACATAATCTTCTTTACAGCTGAAACCTGCCTGACATTTGAATCCCGTCTTCTATCTACTGATTACTTTCAGAGGGAGGCATCTTCTTCTGGTGGTATTTTTATGGCAGAAACTGCAGTCAAGAAGACACTCAGGAACTATGAACCAAACTCTTCCCTTCTTCAATGAGCCTCTGAGCAAGGCATTAAGGCACTATATGCTCCAGCAGAGTTGTTTAGTTGTAGTAAAGACTGGTGGGTCTGTGTGGTTTCCTTCTGTTGATCAGTGAAATTGCGTGTCTATGAAGGTGGGCGTTGTTAGGGGAAATGTGTACTCAGCAACCCTTTGCTTGTTGAGGTAAATATAAAATGCTTTCTAGGCATTTCAAAGGTTTGCCATTCATTTCCACTGAGGCACTCTGGCCTCCTTAAAAAATAAGAATCTGAGGAAAACCCACAGGGATAAATGAGGTATAAGCTATGTCGTACATGTCAGAGGATCAGTTCAATTAGTCACTTATAACATTTTTAATAATCTGAGCTTATTCACCTGTTTTGTTTGATGACTAAAAATATCAGAGAACCACCTTGGGAAAAAAGGTGATACAAGATATTAAAACACTGAGAGTTTTAAAGAAAAGCTCCCAAATTGCCTGATTATTAAAATACAGATTGTGTCTAAAACCAAAAGAAAAAAAGATTCTACAACGAGGTGGTAATTCAGACAAAAAACACAGACTGTATTAAAAGTTTAAAGCCTAGCCTCTAATGATACTACATTCAGACATTGGGACGTAACAATGACACTGTTTCTCTGCAGACACATCTGACTCCGACAAACACTCCTCATCTCTCTTCATTTTTGTGGGATGCACTGAGATAATCCATTGGTGTGATATTCAGAGGACGTGGCGTGGTAATTAAAAACCAGCTCCCCCCCTGAGGCCTTTGTCCTTGGATGCTGGCGAGGAAGTTTCTGAAGGCTTCCCTGGAGGGTTGAGGGTGGGTGGTGGTGGTAGGGGGGCAACAGCTGGCTCGCCTGGCAGATTGCAAATTCATCTGTCTCTGTATCGCTGCCGTGGCATTTTAATGGTCCGGCTGATTCTGCATTTCAATAAGCTGAGTTGGGAGTGGGGATTCATTGCTCCGACAGAAAGCAAAGAAGCAAAATTCTTCATTTTGCTTGCAGTGACACTGGTGACAAGCAGGCAGGTTACAGAAAACCCCTGACAAGACAGAGAGCAAGGTCTAATAGAGCCGTTAATTTTTTTTTTTTGGTTTCCATCATTTATTACTTCACTTTTAAAAATAATTTGGCATAGCTAAACTAATTGTTGATCACCACAAAACGAATGAACATTAATTTAAAAAATATTCCTGCATGTTAAATTTTCTTAAGGCAAGGGTGTTGTCAATAGCTTACTCATTAACTACATGTTCAAATATTAATGCAGGACTATAGATCTGTCACACCAAGCGCTTTGATGGAAAGGTCTGCACTTCATCACCGTATATAATACATGTAAGTCAGTTTGAGTTGCAAAATGATCATATCTGGCTCTAGCTTCTAAAATAAAGGAGGATTTTCTGCTTTTCTGTACTATCGGATGGGAAATTAAATATGTTTGGTTGTTAGGCAGACAAAAAAAGCCATTAGAAGGCATTAATTTAGACTCTGTGAAATTGTAATGGACATTTTTAGTATTTTTATGGCATTTTATGGGCCAAAAATCAAACAGAGTAATCAATAGAGACCAAGTCATGATCCATTAACTTGAGCCTTAAAATGAAGCTCAAAGAGGGCTCTTCTCCACTTCAGTAAACAAGATGCCGTTGCTAGCTGAATTTCTTGGGTAAGTTGACAAACTGCAGCATCACTTCATCACGACTTCAGCATCAATGTCACTTTTTCTTGTTGTCTATTTGAATGCAGTTTTACAAATATTAAAATCATGAACACCACCTAAGACAGACATGCACTTCACAAGACTTCTATAGCTGTCCTGACAGAGTACACGCCTCTTTACTATGTTACTCAAACCATTCCTGAACAATGTTTTTCAGTGTGTCAGGGAGCATTATCCCACTGAAAGAGACCACTGCCATTAGGGAATACTACTGCCATGACGGGAAGTACATGGTCTGCATTAGTGTTCAGGTACATGTCAGAGTAACATCCACATGAATTACTAGGACCCTAGACTTCCCAGCAGAACATTGTCCAGAGCATCACACCGCCTCTGACGGCTCGCCTTCTTCCCATAGTGCATCCTGGTGTCATCTCTTCCCCAGACAAAAACCCCACTGTATATACATATACAAGCATCAGTGCTTCACCAGTACTGTACTTGTACTCACATTGGCCGCTTTTAGCTTCACACTAGGACTGAACAACACATTCTCTCAAATCAAAAAATACATAATATTCAATTAAGCGCAGGATTTACAAAAATACCTGCTTGAACTACATAACTACCATCAGGTAACTCTCAGTGGGGTACTAAATCTACCTATTGGTTGTGAGAGTGACAGGAAAAGTTATGGATAACTGTAGTTTGCGTTTGTTGCTCAAAAGCTGGTATGACTTGCTGGGTGAAATATGGAGGCAGAACTACTTAATGGGCTAGATTACTTGCAAGATGTGTTAAAACGCGCATTCTCAAGTATGGTTGCATATCCATTGCTATAAAAACACCTACAGTGTTAGTGACAAGAGGCTGATAAATGAGTTGGGTTGGCACTGCACTCACTTTTTTCTTGTACCACTTATGCTCACATTCAACAAGTGAGCAAGTTTGTCACACAACCAGATATATACCCAATCACAGATTAACCATACAGCTTTAATCTGATCCACCTGTCTTTGTTCATTTTCAGTGTAGTTAACTGAGAAACCGTGGTGTTCCCCAACAGCAGACTTCACAGACAGTGGAGAATCTTTAAGTTCAGGTAGACAAGAAAAAAAAAGCTCTGCACAGGCTGAACTGAAAGGTCCAGACTAAAAATTTTATCATTATATCACTCCTGTTCAACTGGGGCCTAATATATCCAAACCCCACTGTAAGAAGACAATAAATATTATTCATACACCTGTCAGTGGTTTTATTGATGTATCTGATTGGTATATATTGGCACAAAATTAACCAATGTGCAAAACATGCTGTACTACTCCAACCTGCATTTGCTGGAGTACAACTTGGTGCTGAAGCAACATAAGATGTTGTCCTCTCTCTTATTGTCTTTCTCTCTCACACACAGCATCACTGAGAGAGGTCAGTGTACAAAGTGCATCCCTGCAGGTATCTGACATTTTCAGCGTTGTGGTTTTTACTCGAGGATATGAGTAGAATCTCTGTTATGTGGGGACAGCAGACCCCAGGGGATGATAGAGGTGGAGTGCAAGGTGAGACACTTAGTGGGTCAATGAGAGAAGACAAAGAGACCTGTATATGGATGTGTACAAAGTTCTATCATCTGTTTCTGCATGTGGAGTGTCGGTCGTTCAATTTCCTTGTCACTTGTGACAGATATGATTGTAGATTGCCTCCATTTTCCTCCCCATGCATCATTCAAATAAAGGCGCACATGAATGAATAATGACGAGGTTGTTATTTTGCAGCTAATGTTAACATCCATTTTAATTGCACCCTATTTTTAAACTTCAAATAAACTCTCTGAAACCCTGTTGCTCCTTCAGACTCAGCTGAGGGTTTCCATAGCGACACAGTGCCTCTTAAGTTCTGATGTTCTGTTGGGAAGAACTAGAGAGACAATGGAGACACTCCAACTGTAACCAGGGATGAAGAGTCGGATTGCTGACAGTTTATCGTCATACACATCACACACGCAGAATGACAGAGACGATACAGCTAATCATATATTAAGTATTTAACATGCTGCAGTCGACACAATCTGTCTTTAAGAAAATGCTTCCAAAATATTAATTTCTAAGTCATTCATGCCTGTCTGTACTCTACATCCAAACTTAAATACATTTTTTAAAAACAAAAGCAACACCAGCAAATAGACGTGAGGTGTAAGAACTGGATTCAGGTCAAAGCTGCTAATATATATATATATATATATATATATATATATATATATATATATGTATATATATATATATATATATATATATATATATATATATATGTATATATATATATATATATATATATATATATATATATATATATATATATATATATATATATATATATATATATATATATACATATACATATATATGAAAAAATGGGACATATAGAAAAAAAAAGTGATTTTGATGATTTAAGGCCTGGATTTAGTTTGGTTTTCCCACCGTATGGCACATAACAAAAGCATAAGTAGTTCAAGGACCTTCAAGTTGAAAATCCATAGATTCATTCTGTTTTCATAGTTTCTGGTTCTGATAAATGAACGACCAAACGTGTAAAATAAATAAAAGCCCTGAGAAAATCTTCAGGACTGATTGGCTTAAACATTGACAATAGCATTTCTTATTACAATTACCAAAATTGCAAAAGACAAAAAATAAATACCATCACTGCCACAGCCACAAGCGTACATTTCACCACTACATTTATGTAAGGCAGCAAACTGAATAGCACACAATCTAGTAAAGACAGGCCACTTGTTGCCTAAAAATAAACAGCCAAACCATGGTAAAAAGAGAAAATGCTTTAGTTATTCACTATTTTTTTCTATCACACTATCAGTGTCACCTGTTGCTTTGAAGCAGCTGTGGTTCAGGCTGCCAATCTGACAATTACTGTCCAGATTATTCCTTGATCAGTGCTAGATGCCCAGACAAGATTGTTACTCAAAATAAACCATCTTGTTATTGATCACTGTGGTTTCAGTAACCATACTACATTGTTCTTTATTAAGATATTATAAAACACTGGTTTACTCACTGAACTAAGCCACTGGCTGAGAGAATCACTTACTGATTGACAGATTCTAACGAGACACTAATTGCACAACTCAGAAAAAAACCACACACAGCTACTTTCCTTTTTATTATTTGTTATTCTTTCATTCCTCTCCTCCCACACTGACAGGAGCACCAAGGCAAAATGCCACAGAGGAAGAACTAGCCATATCACCGATGGTCGGAGGTGAGCTGCTGGACTATCATTCATTACTAAATAACTGCCTAACACAGTCAGGCCTGGTGTGCATATAAGGGAAACACAGCCTCAGGACAGAAAGACAGAAAGTGAAAGATGGGAGTTAGGAGGAGGAATGAGATATGCTTAGGAGCCAAGGAGGTAATTTGACTGTCTTATGGTATTTAATTCAGCCAAAATGCCCTGAGAGAGAATTAGAGTAGCTGGCTGTACGTCTGCTGGCAGAGTTTCAGTATCTGAGGTCGGTAGGGAGGTTAACAATAAAAAACAGGTTTGTCCTCCACTGTCCATCAAGGTGTTTCTCTTTATGCTCTGTATATGAACGGCTACACAAAGTGTATTGGTGCAAATTATGCCAAATCAAAAAAGAATGGAAAGAAGAGATTTCTTTAAAAACCTTTATATATATTTTTAAACCGCAGTCAGAAAAGGGGACTGAAGCATTTCCAAAGCCAATAATCTCCTTGTTTCTTTCACAACAAAATGCTTTTCGAACAGGAGGAAGAATGTCTGCAGTTCTGTGTGTCAGCTGTGGTGAGCTCAGTTGTCTGACAGTGTTGATAGAAAAAAGAGAGGATGATCTATCATGGTCTGTGACAGGATAAGAGAAAAAAGATCACTGCTTCAATAGCTACATCAACTGCTTAATAACTGTACAGAGATTACTTCTATATTACAATAACAACAAGTGAAATGAATCAACGGGAACTACAATCACCACCTCACAGCCGGATGCCTCTGCCAACCAGTGAAGTTGCAGTTTGTATCCCAACACCTTTTGAATATATGTCCCCATTTCAGAATTTTATCCTATTAGATGTTTCTGTACATTTTTGTCATAATTACTGTATTAAAGGAATTCTCGAGCTTATTGCCAAAAACATGTTTTGTCACAGTGACCTTGGACCACACAAATCTGACTAGTTCATCTCCGAATTCAAGTTTGCAGCACATGTAAAGAAGTTCCTTCCCAGTGTTCATCATGCAACACATTTACAAGAACAGGACAGATTTGAGGTCACAGTCACCTTGACTTTCAACCACCAAAATCTAATCAGCTCAATATTTAGTCCAAGTGAACTTGTGACAAAATTGTAGAAATTTCAGTAAGATATTACACTCATGGGTATGGAATGGACTTACAGACCTATTTATGGACAAACAACCTGAAAACATAATGCCTCCAGGCTCAGCTGTCAGTTAATGCCAACCAAAAAACAGTAATAGTTTCTGAGAGACGTTTTTTGGTATCAGTGTGAATTACAATTTTACTTACTTCCTTTAATGTTTAAGGTTAACTTTTGTTGTGATTTACCTTTACAAATCTACTAACTAATCCAATATTACCATCTAGTTGTGTTCCTCTCATGGGAAAAATTATTATGTAGATGTCCCATAAAAACAATCCAATGTGCAGTGAAGGGTTTGTGCAAATTGTAAATGCCGTAATTTCACATGAACATATTGTAGCCAACATAAGTCTTCATCAAGGTAATTCGTCAACAGGATCTTTGACGCCTGTGTTGTGTGACACTAAAGAGCTTAATGGAAGGATGACTATCAATGTGTGAGGCCATTGGTCAAAAACAAGTTTAAAAACATGAACATACACTACAGTTCAAAAGTTTGGGATCACATAGAAATGTCCTTTTTTCTTTAAGAAAAGCATTTTTTTTCAATGAAGGTAACATTAAATTAATCAGAAATACAGTCTAGATCTGGTTAATGTGGTAAATGACTGTTCTAGCTGGAAACGGCTGGTTTTTAATGGAATATCTACAAAAGGGCACAGAGGAGCATTTCCAGCAACCATCACTCCTGTGTTCTAATTGTACCTTGTGTTTGCTAATCGTGTTGAAAAGCTAATTGATGATTTAAAAAAAACCCTTGTGAGCACATGAATAAAAGTGGAAAACATGAAATTGCCTGGGTGACCCCATATGTGTATGTATACATATGTTTTGTATATATATATACATATACAAAACATATGTACATTTACTGCTGTTCAAATATTCAGTGCTTCTGACCAAGAGATTAAAAAGGTGGAGGAGAGCAGCAGTGCATTAGATCCCAGCAGTTTATCAATCTGATTTAATGATCATTACAGCGGTTCAAGTAAATCAATAACTCGCTGCTCAGTTCAGCTTCTGATGTGGGTGCTGTCGTGCTATCATTAATTCTCAGTCAGCTTCCTGTCTTATGTGGTATTTATGCTTTTTCCTGTTAAATAAATGATGTATTTCTAAAAGAAAACGCTCTCTACGATTAGAATTGAAGCAACATAGCTCTCCTTTGTGCTAACTGTTAACTTTAGCACTGGCATCTCCTATAAAACACAACACAACTTAAAAAATTAACAAATAGCCCAAATTTACTATGTTGCAAGACAAATTGTACGTTTTTGTACTTTTGTGGAAGCTACTTTTGAAGAACAGGCACCATCTTTTCCACAGTAACAGTCCACGCTTACGTTTCTCCACATCATATTTCTCATTCAGATACATATTTTCTAGTTTTGTTTTGTTTTTTTTTACTTTACATGTTGATGATGCTCTTTAAATGCTTCTAGTGTGTGTCTGTCTCTGCTCACATCTGTTTGTGTGACTATAAAAGGGCTCTGGGGGCACCAACCTCAGTCACTGGCACAGGAGGCTGGCAGCTGGGTCCTGTTATACGGCATTCACCCACACACAGGTTTGTATTACTATATTTATGAGGCTCTGTATTATTTATGATGTAATGCATTCCCTAGCACACACCCCAAGGCATCACAGCAACATGGCTACATTTAACCTTTACCTTAATTTTAGTGCGAGTGAAAATCTGACATTTGCAGAAAAAAAAAAACAGTTCTTTAAAAACGTCCCCACTGTGCAAAAATATTCGTCACCCTCAAAGTGTAAAGGCAGAGTAATAATATAGAAGAAGCTCAGCATCTTGGAAGTGTTTATCTGTCACTTTTCGCTGCGCATGTGACAGAAATAAGTGTCACCAGTGAAAAAGGGGAGCTTGAAGGAGAATCGTAAACCCCAGTTGCTTTTCTACCTCTACATACCTAGTCAATAACTATGGATGCCTAGATTGTCTGTTTCAGAAAATTCCAAAAGTTTTTGGACACAGCCTCCAGAGTCCAATATCAAAAAGCATCAAACGTTCTTTAAAGTCGTTAGATTATGCTCTGATGGAGTATGCTGGTCCATTTTGACTGACTGTCTCAAAGCCCACAGTCTAACTGCAGAGTCACAGAGGGTCAAGTGGCAAAAACGACAGATAAATGTTACTGTTTAAATTTACAATAACCTGAATGACCACAGAAAATTCATACTGACCAAGCAGGCAGAACCAGTGCTGGCCAAATCAGTCAATGTGGTCCCGTCACAGGCCAAGCAAACCTGTATCGGTTTCTGCCTATACAAATGGTACAGTTCTCAAGGGTAAAGTGGGATTTCATAAAGTTCGTGTTACTCAAGACGAACAGACAGAATGATGTTGAATAAGAGTCTAAAAGAACAATAAGCAAAAAAGTACAGAATCAGTGTAGACGTTCAGAATCAGACTTTTTCACACTCAAAGTGGTGTGATGAGCGTTACTTGCAAGCAGAGGAACCTATGCGCACATTTGTGAGAGTCAAAGCACTTAGAAGAGATGGACGAGAAAGCTCTTAGTAAAGTGGCCACTGATGGATAGAAAGTCTACCCATGGCAATCATCAGGTCTAAAGGTGAAATGGAAGTACTGAACTTGAAAGCAGTTGATGAAGACTGCCAGTGATTCTACATTTTAGACATTTTCCAATGTTCCAATGCAGGAGTACTCTGCAGTTAGTGGGCAGATAAGTGTTCCGTTTACTGCTCTGGAGCGCTTTGACAAAATTCAGGTACTCTATAGGCATTGAACCAGCAACCATTTTGTCACCATGGCAATCAAAGTAAGTGATATTCACAAAATAAAAGACATCACTGTGATTATAATGTCAGACCTCTGCTGTATGCTCTGCTGAGTGGCTCTCACGGTGTTCTCATGAAGCTACAGGTACTCTCTGCAGCTTCCCCCTGTGCTTTCATGATCAGTAACTACACAAATACAGTTATACAGCGGTACAGCTAACTCACATAGCAGTTATATAGCATATGTTCTTATCAGTGATGTTTACTGAAACCTCGACACTTAATCACATTATGGACCACTGTATAGATATAGTGAAGCAAGAATACAGTTCGTTTTCCATTCTGAACAGCAGCGGTGAATGAATAGTTTACGAGTGTCGGAGGCATAGCTCAGACTGTGTATCTATTAACCAAATTAAGAAATTCTGATAATATTTATATATACAGCGACAACTGATTTTTTTTAACACTGAGAAAAAGCTTGTATTCAAAAGTAGCTACATTTTTCCCCCATTTTCTGCATATTTAAGAAGGTAGTGCAAAAAACAAAAAAAAAAAAACAGCAAAACAATACCAACAGTGTCAATTAGTCCAGCTTTTTGGTCCAGACTGAAGTATCCCAACAATGGATGGACTGCAATGAAATTTTGTATGGAAGGTAATGAATTCTGCTGACCGTGGTGATACACTGAACTTTTCTTTGGCACCATGATGAGGTTGACATTTTTGGTGAAATGTCTTGGAAACAATTGGATAAATTGAAATTTGTTACGCAGATTCATGGCCACAAGAGAATGAAACCGGTTTGGCCGTCTTAATGGATAAATACATGTTTACGGCAGTTTTGCTTTTTTCCCACTTCTACTTTGAAATTGCTTAGTTTAGCATCTGTCGAAAGCAGGTGATATTAACTCCAGGTTCTTTAGGACCCTCAGTAAAAAAACAGCTTTTGTCTGACTGGCAGGCTTTGTGGAAGTCTGTGCTTGTGTGAGTATACTGAATATACAATGATGGCAGCAAGTTCATATTATGCTCATTACCTGTGTGACATAACAGTGCAGTTAGTCTATCAATCACAAACCATATATAAAAATACCTTTCAGCGTATGCCTCTGTTAATAGATCATCCACGATTAGGAAATACCACAATAAACACAGCTAGAAAAACTGTTATTGTGCTATCGCCAAATGACTGCATTGTATCTCTGCACTGTTGGTTATTTGTAGATTGGAATACATTAAATGCCGAAATACTACTCAAGCAGACAATTTTGCAGGATGGTTTACATAAAGTTACCAAAAAGGCTATGGTTTGACTACGTGGGTGTTCTGTGCCTGGAGCAGATGACGTGAAAGTAGAAAAACCTGTTGGAAACCTAGTATTCAAAGCAGCCTAAAGTCTGAGCTTTTGTCCCACCAGTATAAGTTTTACATATATTTTCCTCGCTATTTGAGACTTGACAACATTTAATATGAGCATCCAACATTATAACCATATGTATATATAGAAATGAAAGAAAGTAAGGAAAAACATGTTGTAGCCTGTAACATTGCACATTAGATACTTTAAGGACACATGATTGGCTATGACTAGATGAACACCTGTCAGCTATCAGACCACAATCTGCAGGCGCTCATCTTTTCAAAGAATAACTGAGGCCATGCAAGATGTATGAGAGTGTGTTGGTGTGTGGGTGTACAAGTGTGTCCTCCTTATGCCATCAAAGGGTTTTGGTGGCTGCTGCGGGGCTTCGCCATTAGCACACAGAGACAGGAACTGATTTCTCCTCCAATTATGACTTCCCCACCTCAAAAGAGGGTCAGATGGTCCTTTCTCAATCAGGACGGAAAGAGGAGGAGGAGAGTGGCAGGATGGAAAGGGAAAGAGGAAGTGAGGCGAGTGCTGCCATTTGTGGAAATGAAAGGGAATTCCTGATATAGTGCTGGCGATGAATATTGAGAGGGACTTGACTGGGAAGCTGCTCACAGTTTGACTGAATTGTTAGTGTCAATGCAATGCTTTTTTGTTCAAAGAACAAATGTAGATTTTATTCCAAAACTGGGTTTCAAAGATAGGAAAAAAATTAAAAATGGTAAAATTGCTCTGAAAAAGTAGATACTGACATTAAAATAAAACACAGTGGACCAAAAAAAGCAAACAAAACTAAAATAAACAGCTTTTGTGATTTGGGTAACAGTACAATTGTTATTGGTGCAACGAACACTTTTCACAGTGGTATGGTTGAATAGTTTGAATAGTGGTATGCTTGAATAGTTTGCAGTACTACAATTTGCCAATTTCAGAATGGCTCTGTTAGATAGTAAATATCCATAGAGATTTTCTGGTAATGTATAAAGTTACTAAGTTCTGTAAAAACATAAATCGTATTTCAGCTGGCATAGAGATATATTGGGTACTTCAAATATAACTTGTATTATGTAAATAAAAATACCCTAAGAAATAACCTGATAATTCTCTCTGCAGCATAAAATTTTACCGATAGATCTCAACATTTTATAGATAAGCAAAATGACTCTTCTTCATTCCCATCCTCACTCCTTTCCCACCCGTTGTTCCCCATTGCTCATTCTCCTCCCACCTCTTTCCCTCCACCTTCTCGCTTTCAATCTTCTTCCAGAATCTTCCACCATCTCATCTTGCTCCTCTCTCTACTAAATTGTTGGGTGAAGACAAATCGAGACCAAGAACCAGAACCAAGAAAAGGATCAGGCTCTATAATGTGAATACTATTCACACCAAAAGAGGACAAGATAGTGTGTATTAACTTCCAGTATCAGTAAAGGTAAGGCTACTCTACTGCATAAATGTTACCTTGCAAATGTCACCTTATCAGCCATCTGCTGCCTGAGAGGAGACTTATGAGTCCAAAATCTGAAAATGACATCTTTACTTCACTTCCCTCTTGGTTGCTTGGCAATCACTTTCGTCATTTGTTCTAAGTGTTTGCTGCGGTTAGGGTTGGGATAGGAAACTGGAATGAATATACTGTATGACTAACTAGAAATGTGTATTATCATTCGGATGGAACAACCTTGAGTGGCAGAGTATTAGACAGCCGTATAATTATTATGGAAATTATGAGAATCATTTATATAGGCTTCATTCCATTCTTTCTCTCCAAAGAGGTGCCACAGGTCTCAAACAAGTGATCTGCTCATCAGATAGAAAACAGTACAAAAGATGTTTTCCCTATGTCTTGGTTGATACTATTCATGCATGCATGAATATCTTTCTTCAGTGAATGTTATACATTCATTGTATTTAATAACTTATACATCAGACCATCTTGCTCAATATCTACCCTTCAGGTTACCAATGTTTGGAGATTTAGGTGTTAGCTAATCACACGGATCCTTCATGTTGAGATTCAAAATGGCAGCCACAAAGTAACAAGCCCTCATCTGCATTCTCTTCATCGTCTGTTTAAATCGGCACCAAGTGAAGGAAAAATTAAAGTGACTGAGTTCAGCAGGTTATTAATGAAAGCTGGCTATCTGGTGTTTGTTGGTGCAGAAACACACATTTCACAAAAGCAACTAGACAGATTTAAATGTCTACTATTTTCACCTTTATTAGGTTGGCAGCAACAGCAAAACCATAGCCTTTGACAAAATTTCAAAATAAAAAAATAGATACTGTGTAATTTAACACACTCGCTTCCTATTCAAAACATCAGCAGCCTAGTTGATTTAACACAAATGAGTGCACAATATCTGTCAGAATTCATTAGATGTTGTTTTTTCTTTTTTTTTGGCTGTACAGCAGATTAAAAACAGAAACACACACATTATATACAGTATACTCACATACAGTATATTGTGTAAAGTTTTAAACATAACTTAATAATACATTTTATCCTGCAATTAAACTATTTTTTTTCTAAAAGAGCCTATTAATGCACTTGAAAGTAAGATGACAAGCTTTGATTTTCTACCACTTCAGTTTGGTCAGTGTACTAGAGACACATATAAACAATTCTCTTTTTTTGTTTTTTTAATATTCATTCAGTGACTCTTGGATTTTTGGAATCCTGTGCCAAGACACACATTTCACATCACCTGTTGTATATATTTTAAAAACAACCTACCCAAAGAATGAATATTGTGCAAATTCAGACCAAAAACTATTATCTTCACTATAATGGAGTATTTCAACTTTTTACGCTATTACAGAATTTGGATTTGTCCTGTCTTATATGTAGTCATTTGTCACCACATTGTTAAGATTATACAGCGCTAATTCAGATGCTATAATTTTTTATCTACTAACCCACTGCACTATGCTCCAAGGGAGTACAAAAAGACAGGCTATCAAAATGAAAAAATATATATGCTATTGTAGGTCTAGTATTTGACACACGGCTATGCTGTGGTTCCCTACTGTTATTCTTCATATATGCCAAGTCATATGGCTAAAGAAGGGAATTCACAAGACTTAGACAAATCTGCTGTCTCCTGTTATTCTACTGACGTCAGATAGTAGAACTATTACCCACTTGAAGGCAGAAGTCAGATCGACTGTGATAAATGAATGACTTGACCCATTTTTGGCTCAAGTGGAAATCCCTCTGACCTTATCACAAAGTCATGGAAAACTAAATCCACTGACACGGTACACGTGGATGTGCACAGTGTCACAGGGAATGTTTAAAAATGTTGGAAAATGTTTTAGAAAGTGCAGCATGTCTATGTAATGGTACGTACGTCTCAATATCTTTTTTTTCACTTTTCTTACAAAATACATCTTTAGGCACATATACAGAACAATCTGTACTGCATTAAAGCTGCAAAAAGCAATATTTCTCATACAAACACTGAATCAACAAACTCTTGATTATGTTTCAAGGTGATCAATGCTGATGGTCCCACTTAGAATAAAAACATATTTCTGCAGCTTTCCTCTGCTGCTGTTGTAACTTTCACTTTTGTGTCATTAACTTGCAATAACAAAAACAACACTGGCTCCTACAGTATGAACAATGGACAGCCACTCCCAGCACATTAATATTTCAAATTGACTATAGGCTGCCTGCCTCATGCAAAACTACAGAGAGCTGGTGAATCAAGTGGTTGGTAAAGAAGAGCATGTAGATAAACCAAAGGAGATCTGTTTTTTTTTTTTCTTTTTTTGGCAATGTTTGTTTACCAAATTGTGGCTTAAAAACAATATTACATTCATGAGGTGGCCAGAAAGACTCCACTACAATGCTCATGTCATTCTGGTTCTGCTGGAAATGTATATAGCAAATTGCTTGCCAACATTTAACAAGAATATAATGAGCAAAACCTCAGAGTCTTCCTGTTCTAGAGGTCAAAAATCACTTAATGCAGCTTTAAAATGAGGAATAACTTACACAGGGTACTGTTAAGCAGCATTGAATGGAACAACAGTTACAATATCAAGGGACTGGGTTTGCTGTGTCACTGGGTTTCTTGCATGGACAAATATACATTTACATGACAAGCAGGGCCTAAACCACAAATGATCAACACCACTACATGAGTAAAGAGGGAAATCAGTATAAGTCACTGGTTACAGACTGTGGCTGCGTTAATGTGAAATGAATTATCCTTTGACACCGATCTAATGATTGTGGAAATGTACACCGTCAAAGGTAAATTGACTGGAATAACTGTGCTGTAGCAAAGAGTGAGAATCGGCAGTCTGTAGATTGCTTTAACAACACACATCATTTCCACTTACATAGCAAATGCCCAAGATTAGGGAACAGTCGCCAAGCTGGGAGGGCACAATAAAACAACACAAGAACTATAATACTTGAACAGAAAAAAAAATAATTACCTATCTCAAATAAAAACCCCACAAACAACCCACTAAAATCTCTTTTTAAAAAACATACTTTGTCCTCCCCAGCACAGTTATCTCTTGCTTGGCTCAAATGTCATGAGAACAGCTCAGGAAACAGCTTCTAGAAGTTCAGAGGATTTCGGCCTGTAGTTTGAGGGCAGCAACTTTTCAAGTTTACTGTTTGCAGAATTAGTAGAGCTGCAAGCAGAGCAGAGAAATTAAAAGTATAGACTATTTTCTGAACAGCAGTTCAAAAAGGCAAGACAAGATAAGCTACTGATAGCCTTAAATGTTTGCACAACTCAGCATGTAATCGCAGATCTGTTAAATTCTAACCTCAACGCAACCTCCAGACAGATCAGATCGCATTAATCTGAGCCCCTGTACACTGCTGCTGGGAAATAAAATCCACTATCATCTTTAACACAGATAACTATGCCACCCAAATCACCAAAAAAAAAAAAAATGTGGTGACATCTTCAGGTCTACGCTGTAGATAGTCACTGCTATCATTTTTCATATCTGTTCATATTTGTGAGTGCGTTGAAAGCAACATCCACTAGTTGCATCTAAAAATAACAAAATCCTCTCAAATCAGTTTATGTGGAAAATTCTGTTTTGGGGGTAAAATGGTACAAATGAAATTCTCTTATGCATTATAGATCAAAACTTGAAATTTAAAATTAGATGACAGCATTGTGTTTAGCCAGTTTAGTTTTGTGTTCATAATCAAGTAATCATATCCCTCCATATACTATAAAAGAAAGATCTAATATTTATTTGCTGGCTAGAAATAACTATCATGAACAGTCATACAATAAACTGTGAGGAGAATATTGATAACACGGCCACATCAGGAATGTCATGCCAGTGGAGGGAATCCTGGTGCTGATGGGCTATTTTATAGGTGTAAAATGGTACCTTAGGGGAAAACACTGCGCTGAGTAATTATATGTTGAGAGCATCAGTTCACTGTCCTCAATATAGAGGCCCCAGTCAATCTAACCAGGCTAAGTCAAACCAATCCTTCATCTTCATTTGCAAATAAGATGTTTTTCACTTGGGGTGCACCAATAAGTTGGTGGCCAACAATATCTGGCTGATAATTAAATTGGTGAGCAATGGGAGCAGTATATTATCTTTTTCAGGTCACACTACTACAGTAAACCATGTGTTAATTGTGGAAATATGACTATGTATATTGTAGATAAAGAACTATGTTGAGACAAGCAAAAACTTGACTCGTTTTAAGGATTTTAACTCCATTTAATGTTCCAATACTCCATACAACCTTACGAAGTTATAAGTCCTTGGTCCACTGCTGTGATGTAGGAGTATGTTCTGTATAATCGTCTACACAGCATTATATTAAGTCTATTTTATAAGACTGCTGTGCAGATTAACATTAGAACCATGTTTAGCAGAACATCTGCACAAACAACCCCATTTAAATTTCAACCAGATGTCAGATCTGTAGTCAATCAAAAAAAACGTGGCAGAACACCTGACATCATGACTATGCATCTTTCTCCTATAAGAGAAGAGGAGCAGAAAATGACTACTGATTTTCCTCCTGGAAACAGTCAAGGCCATATACCGTCTTTTATATGTTTTTACCAGCATAATCGCTGTCATTGTCCCCGTGCGTATGTTTATATGGATAAAGAGTCTCAATGTCCATTAACAACCCTTTAACGGGCTTGTGAGCACAAATAAGTGTATATTGGATTATACTGTATCTGCTAATGACAGTTACAGAAATAACTGAGACATCTAATAAAAGATTAATCCAATTCACCACTACAAGTAAAATTTGAGAGACATGAAATAGCGTGGTCACATATGATGTCTTTGGAAATCTTTTGGAATTTACAGTATTTTAGTCCCACTTGGTCTGACCTGGCTGATGACATACAGTGACATGTAAAGGCAAAGAAAGCCTCTGTGGTACTGTAGAATAAAAGCCATCACACAGGGTCCATCTGTCATTAAATCTCCGTTTAGACACTGCACCCATCTCCTTGAAAAACTTGCAATGCAATAAACAGTTTATTGTGACCAAGCCATTGTCACTGGTGTCAGCTGATACGACAGAAACTGTTTTCCATTTGGTTAAGCATTGCCAATTTAACTGCAAATAAACTAGCTGCTATACTTATGAAGATTCATATTTCCCATTCATAGATTCCAGGAGTATCCTCACCCTGTAAAAGTCCTTCCTTCAGATGGAACAGGAGTTTGCTCTTTTTCTTGGTTTAGGCTCCCCAAAGTCCCGGTCATCTGCAGCACAATGGCTGAAAGAACAAATAGTCTGGGAGAGCCTGCGCATGCCCAGGCGAAACACACTGTTAGACAGGCTGTAGATGACACAGTTGCAGAAACTATTGCTGATGGCCAGCCAGGTGGTGATGAAGGAGAGGGCAGGACTATCCAGCACATGGGAGCTTTCGAGCAGAAAGTAGATTATGTAGGGCAGCCAAAGCATATAGAAAACACTAGTGATGCGGAAGAGCACCATCGCATAGCGTCGATCTGGTCCATGCCCTCCTTGATGCCCACCACCATTCCCCTCACCAGTCTCCATCTCCTGGCTGGGGAAACGTGCCCGCCGTTCACTGATCTCCCTGTTGTGTTGCTGGCAAATGCGAAAGATGTGGTAATAGGTAAAACAGACCACAAGGGCAGCAGGTGCATATAGCAAACACACCACAAAACCTGTAAAGAGGGCAGAGGTGGGCCAAGAGTGAGCACACCACTCAAAAATATCCCCATGATATCCTGGTTTACCCCATCCAAAGAAGGAGGGTAAGAAAACCAGGCTAGAGTAGACCCAGATGAGGGTGATGCAGCCTCGTAGCCGACATGGTGTCACCAGCTGGTTGTAGGATAGTGGTTTAGTTATAGCCAGGTAGCGGTCCACACTGATACAGGCCAAGCAGGCCATTGAAACGCTCTTCAAAACAGAAATGACGTAGCTGAAAACCTGGCATGTGATTGGCTCCTGGACACCTGCTGGATAGTGGAGCAAAGACAGGGTGGGCACAAGGCAACTAAGGCCCACCAGCAGGTCAGCGTAGGCCATGGTCTGGATGAAGTAGCTTGTGGTGTAGTGGTGTAGCAGAGGGGCACAGTGGAACACAAAGATCACCGTCAGGTTCCCGGCAATAATGAGCACTGTGAGAAGTACAATGACAGCAGTCTCCAGAACACAAGCCTCTACGCCTTCGTTCAGCCCCCAGCCCAAGGGACAGGAGTGGTTGGAGGCCCTTCTAGAAAAGAAGTCTCCATGGCTGCTGTTGGCAGTGAGCAACGTGTCCGTTGTCAGTTCAGACTGGTTCATTGTTCTGGGTGCTATCCAGGTGGGTCAGGTTTGTGGTGTGCCACCCATTAGGCAGCTGGCCTGAAACCGGAGAACTGCCTGTCTCCCTCCCGTTCTTCACCAGGCGTCTGCAGCCTCCCTCAGTTCACAAAGCTCAATACTCTCTCTAGCGCACTCATGCTCTCGTTCACCTTACTCTCACATAGCTGGGTCTCAATCAAATGAGCACTGACTGGAGGAAAATCAATAGCGCCTCTGGGAGGGTAGGACAGCCCGTTTAGCTCTCCTTTCCAATCTCGCATGGTTAGCGAAAGTAGTGGGTGGGTAACAGTCAGGAGCAGAGAAAAAAAAAGCTGTATTCCTTCAGTGAATCTGAAGCAGGGTAGCATTAATGCTGTGACCAGCATCTGTCCCAAAGCAGAGCTTCCCTGCTGCTTTGCCTCCCAGTCTGTAGCCTCTTTGCCTGATTCTAATGAGAGTTGCCACCAGGAGGCTGAGGGCATAAGCTGTCCTCACAAGGGCAGAGAGCACAGAAGATGTGAGGGAGGAAACCACATGGGGTTAAAGCATGAAGCAAAATACAATGTTCCCTTCACTTTAAAGCTCCTCAGAGGAGAATGACTAAGAAAGCAGCAAAAAGTCTCCTATTTCACACCTACAGAAGAGATTAAATGCACTGAGCGTGGTTACTTCTCCAAAATTCATTTTAGGCAGCCATTGTGTTGAATAAATTTTTCCTTTAAAAAACTTCTCAGTTTCTCCTGATGAATAATTTCATCCATCTCTGTGAATCAGCCATTTAATACAATCCAAAGTTTCACTGTGCCATGGGTGCTAGTGTGTTTACTGTGTAAAGGCAGGCTTCCCTTATTTTGGTGGTCCTCTGGTCAGTGTCTGGAGCCCCTGTATGCCCAGCTATTGTCTGAATCAAAACACAGACACAGGCTAGAACAACAGGGGGATCTCCGCAGGAGATAATGTCACAGCTCTCTCAGCACACATGGCGGTGGGGGAAAATGTGTTTACAAGGCATCCCTAGAGAGAATGAGGTAAAAACCATGTGCATCAAAATCATTTGGATGAGCTCTGCCAACAAAGTAATCTAAAGTTAAAATCCAAATGTGCAATCTTGCCTCTCAGAGTTCTGGACTGCAAGTTGCAGAAGACAAGCAAACATAAAAGTCCAATTGTGGATGAAAGCGTTGAATGTCAGATTTCCATGCAGGCATGTTAAAAGGACTCTCCAGAAGCAATGAGAGGCCAGCTGAATAACTCAGCGCTCCACTCAATTTCACTCCTCAGCAATCCCGTGGCACACTTGCAGAGAGGGGTTTGGGGATCAATCGGCAATCCACTTATTTATCCCATAAACTTGTTACTTGAATTTTCGATGTGACATTCTGAAGCCCCGTCAGTGCTTGGCAGGGCTTAGTACCTTCTTCTCAAGTGCTTAATGCAACCATAGATTTTCTAACTTCCTTAGTCCTTTCAAGTAAGCGTTCTATTTAGTTGTAGAGGTATGGGGTCTTATAGCCTCGCCTTTAACTCCTGTCTTAGTATGTCTGTCACCCTTAACAGAACACCGGCAGCGCAACAAAAGGGGAATCCACTCTAGCAGCGTAAAGAAAAGACCAAGTCCCATTCGGAGTCCCAGTTTGAAGCACTGTCCTTTGCAAATCTCCCCTTTTACATCCGATAAAGAGGACAGCCCACGTTTTTAATAAATAAATCCTTAGATCCTGGCATACAGAAAGAGATGAATGCAATGCATCTGTCCAAAACAGCAAGTAAAATGCAAGGGGAAAAAAAAGATGACTGCGCTGATGGAAATGAGTTAAATCTGCAGCGAGGGAAGCGAGGGGACGAAGAGTCCCTCAGCCCTGGTGCAGTGAGGAGAGATGCTGTGACTGGCTTACACTTCCCTCCCTCCCTCACCACACAATCTCTCTAGCTTGCACACTCAAGTCTCTCTCTCTGCACACACACAGTCACACAAACACAAACCCTGCCTCTTTCTCGCTCAGCTTCTCGCTCATCGCCCTGCCTCCTCCCCTCCCAGCTGCACCTGAGGCTGCCTGCCACATTATCCTGTCTCTCAGACTGGCTTTCTCCCAGAGGTAAATTTGGATACATTTCCTATTTACATATCACTTATCTCTCTCACAGTCTATTTTCTATTAACTAAAGCCCCCACCCCCTTCCCTCTTTCTCCCCTCCTCTTTTTCCTCCCCTGTTTGAGTTCCACATCTTCCTCTCACTTTCCCTTCTCCATATATTTACCTTGCCCAATGCTTAAAAAACAGTTCTACTGTGTTCATACTTTCTTGCCGCTTAAATTAACAAATGAACAAATGATCATTACTGAACAATGTCTGTGTGTTAAGGGTAACACAAATACTTTAATTATGCTCAGGGTTATGTTGGATGGCTAATCCTTGTAAAATGAATCCTCTAAATTATCCATCAAGGCTCCAGGTTCTTTTGGTGTCTTTATTTATTCTTATTTAACCAACAGCTTAGCACAGTTATGTCTGCCCCTTAGTTACAGTTGCGAAGCATTTTGGCCAGTTGGGAGCATCCTCTGGCCAGCAGATGATAAATGGGATCAAGTGACAGCAAACTGGCTAAGCAGAGGGGTGGATGGAAAGAAAGTGTCAAGCATCATGGCTGGGCAGCAGAAGCTTGCAAAAAAAGTACATTGAATGCATCTTTTGTATCATTGTTGTATTCTTTTCTGATCATTAGAGGCAATGAGGAGTGGATAGCTACAAGTTGGATGGAAAATGACCAATCTGAAACAAAATTACACTTGACCTTTTCCAGGAAGAGCGCTTTGATTAAATTATAACATACATGTTTAAAAAGAGCAACCATGACAAGAAGTAAAACAATCACAGAAAAAGAAGAAAACTTTGTGGCTGAGCTGCACTGAAATGAGTCACTGAGAGAACACTACTACTGTGCACATTTTAAAGTTTGCACAGACATATTGTATACTACAAAGTATACTTGAGCAGACTGAGAAAAGAAAACAAGATACTGTCCAATTATATAATTGTGTCTCATTCGAGAAGTATACACTATTGTTTGGTGAGCAAAACCAAGTGTGTTCTGAACAACAGCAAGGCAATGTGCCTTCTAGAAGAAGAGTCATTCACACAATGGCTAAACCTATTCCTGACTTCAGTGTCCTTGAGGTAAATGTAACACGATGAAGGAAAACTGTAATGTGCAATACAATACATAGTAAATGGTGGCTCCTGCTATTTCATCTCTTTGACATGCCACCTGTTTATGACAGCGCATTCAAGCCATAGAAAATGCTCACACAGACTTGCTGATTTATATATAAAGGCAGTAGCTGCAGAAGAAGTTATATCTTGGTTTAAACATTTTATAAGCAACATTCTTAAATATGGGATATTTAAACTATAGATTTCTGATTTGTTCATTTTCCAGTTTGCTAATAATAATAAAATGATCATTAATTACTGCCAATAAAGGTCTTTATCGTTACCTTTTACAAATTAATAGAAACATTACATTTTTGTAATCCATGGCACAATATTTGAGTTATACCATGGTAACATACATTAAGTTGAAATTTTCAAAGAGATGTAGTGCAGATGTATACAAGATAAAATTATTTTGAAACAATAGTTGGCCATCAAGACAAGAAAAGCACTCAGAGAGCGCAGTACTCCGCCAAGGCTGCTCAGTCATATGACTTCCGACTGATTTCAACAATTTGTGGTCCGCAGTGGTCGATTTGCAGTAGGATTGTAATCATGTGATTGTCAGCAGGCAGCTGAAGATTTCACATGTAGTCATAGTTACAGTGACGCCATGCAGTTATCTCGCAATTATACAGAAATCTTTAACAAATCCGTGGATCCAGACTATAAGCCGCATAACTGCAAAAATCTAATCACTTGGTTTTTGTGTCATCTCTGACCATCCCTAAAAATTTCATCCAAATCCGTTAGTCTGTTTTTGACTAAGGTTGCAAACGGACAGACATCAGACGGATAAACCAACGCTGATCGTCCCATAACTCTGCCGCGTTCCTTGGCGGAGTAATAAAAGCAGCATCAGTGATATAACTTACAAAGAAGTCAGTATACTTGATGTTTATCATCTATTAGCGAGTGTTTACAAGGTTAAACTGAGAGAATATTCTCCCGAGGTAGCCATTGTGAAAAACACTGAAAAAAAAAAAAAAAATTTAAAAAGCAGAAGACTGGGCAGAAAGATAGGAAACTTAAACTAAAAATAGAAAAAATGGAGACTGAAAAAAAGGTCAGGGAGGCAGTTGTGTTGTTACTATGGAAGGAGCCAGTCAATGGAGATCTCTCAACACGGTGCTCTTTACCTTTGGAGGTGGACACTGATGAAAAACACGACCAGAAGGCCACCGTTAATAATTCATTCTGCTCCAAAACAAAGCCAGCGGGGCCACTTGGAAACAAAGGTGGAGGCTGATTCACCTTTCACGGCTTCCCAGCATCCCACCCTCCTCCACCCCTGGGCTCCTGCTGATATCAGTCTCAACAGCAATGTGTCAGCATAAGCAGGGAGTTTACATCTACATTAAAAGGTGTTTGACTGGGAGGCTTATCCAGAGCACAGTAAATAATGATGCAAGGTGTTCACCATCTTGTTCAAAGACTCTTTACCAGGAGAAGATGAGTGACTATAATTAGTTAAGTACAGTTTACATATGTGGCATCTTTATGGAGCATGCTCTGGGGGGGGGGGGGGGGGCGCAACAAATGAAAACATTAATCCAAAGATTGTCAACCACCTTTTTCAATAAATTGATTCAATAAATCAATAACACATTGCTGACCTTATTAAGACAAAATGAATAATACCTAGTGGTCAAGTAACAACATACAGTAGTCAGTCTGCTCCTGAAGGTTGACCAAAGGACAGTCAGTACTGTAAGCTCTGTTCACATGACATTAGTATAGAGTCTTGTTGAACAATACCTGCATAGGCTCCTGGATAAAAATTTACAAAAAGAAAAGATAAAAAAAAATGAGGGAAGGTGAAAGTCCTTTAACACAAACAGATAGTGCACATCTGTTGATAAGGATGATGGCAGTTAATATGTAAATATGGGAAATAATGCACATATATCCTTATATTTAGAGATAATATATCACAAGTACACACATGGACAAAATTGTTGGTACCCCTCGGTTAATGAAAGAAAAACCCACAATGGTCACAGAAATAATTTGAATCTGACAAAAGTAATAATAAATAAAAATTCTATGAAAATTAACCAATGAAAATCAGACATTGCTTTTGAACCATGGTTCAACAGAATTACTTAAAAAAATAAACTCATGAAACAGGCCTGGACAAAAATGATGGTACCCTTAACTTAATATTTTGTTGCACAACCTTTTGAGGCAATCACTGCAATCACTGTGGGTTTTTCTTTCATTAACTGAGGGGTACCAACAGCTTTGTCCATGTGTGTACTTATTCAATAATCCAGCCAGCCAGCGGACATCTATTGTGGCACTAATGATAATTTTATTGTTTCTTATGGGATGTTGCCCAATTAGACTAAATTCTTCCAGTATTTATCAGAGGTCCATATTTGTTTTGTGATGAATGAAATCTTCACAGTCCAGGAATGGTCTTCATGTGTAGGACGCCTTTTAACTCACAAGTTTGCCTGGATGGGATCAGACACACTGACAAGAAAAAAAAAAAAACAGGAATATTTTTCAGATTTCAGGGGCAACTGTGGATCTCCATTTTTTCTCCTGTTGGGTTTACTGTTGTAGCCAAGGAAGCAGATACAGACAAAGGAATTGTCTTGTCCACTAAGAACTAATGGATGATGATTAATTACACAAAGTCATAGAACTATGGATTAATGTGCAATGCCACATTATACTTGTCATAAGCTTGGAGTTTATTCATTTCTATTTTAATGTGTATAGACGGCATCTTATTGTTTAACTACAAAGATACTGGTACAGCAATGCAAAGGAAAAGGTTCATATTCCTACAACTACCATTCTCATGAACATTACCTGCTGGTATATAGTAACTTCTGTATCAAGTGGCTCACTGGTTTACAAGATGTTGGTTATCAAGGAATTTCTATTATTTCATTTTTCTAAAAAAGCAAAATGTGTCGTGGTTTCTGTATTGTAACTCTGATCACTAACAACACTCTTGTTCAAGAGTCTTGGGGCTCGGATATGGAGGGGTAGGTGCTTAGTGGGGCAGATTACCGCTGGTTCACTGCATGGATACAGACCTTCAGCTAGCACATCAATAGACCAACACTAAACTTAGCTTAGCAATAGAAGTCAGTCTTATATTTATCAAGAGTGGGTCAAGCTGTGTTTGGATTCACTTCCAAGGTTTACGGCACAGAAGATGAAGAATTTGAAGTACTGACAACATTAGAAGTCACTGACCGGAGTGTAGCTTGACTGCCTGTCACGAAGACTTCACTGGAAACTGACGTCATACACTGACACTATTTGCCAAAAATCAAAACATGGATTCCTTGTAGATACTGTGATCATTTCACACTAAATCTAATGAACTCCAGACCAGTAAGTCCTTGTACATCTCTTGGCTCACCAGTATCCTGGAGTGAAATAGTGCCATGGACCAGCATCACGTTTGGAAAGTATAGGTGTACTATATGCACTTTACTGAAACGCTGATACCATTTTTACAGTCACATCTCTTTGTCACTGTGAACGCAGAAAGTGTGACAGTAGTTGCATAAAGCAGCAAACATAAAAACAACAACAACAACAACCAGAAAGCTGTGATTACTGTTTTTGGAAGTAACCGATGTGACAACACATTATTATATAATATAAAACAGCAACAGCATATGAGACTGTTAACGTTAAGAAGTCAGCTTGCAGTATCTGGAGATCAAAGTTACAGCTGTAATCATCACATTTAAATGGCTACAATGTATCACATATAAATGGCTACAATGTAAATTGAATTTCCAAATGTTAAAAATATTTCTGCCATTTTTGCCTCCAGCACAGTGTCACCATGTAAGCTGTTTACATTGAGAATACAGCAGCTGAATGGTAAAGAGGAGCTAAAGGTCAAAGACAGGCTGCCTACTGAAATCACCATCTATCATCTTCATTTAATATCATACCACGTGGCGGTGAAGACCTGTCTGACCGCTCAGGTTGAGATATTTATATTCATTATCCTGTAGCTCCTATTCTCCATGTACCAAGTAGGTCAGCATGTAATGTGCATCTCTTAGTCATGTGAATGTAAACAGTAAACAAGTCCTTGGATGTTCACTTGATCTGACTGGGTTTTTTTTGCCAAAGAAAAACACAAATATTGTTTAAATAGGTCCTGTTAGCAGCCTGTTGTCCTGTATTATGGATGTGTCACTACTGTATATCCTGGGGTATGCAGTGCTATGTTACTGACTATGCTGAATGTTTTTTCTTGCACAACGGAGCAGATTCACATTTTATCTGACTCTAAACTGCATACAAACAGCATTCCTGCTACATGCAAGTCTAAATTCAGCATCAAGATGAAAATGTTAATGATGTTGTTCATGGCAAGTCATTCAGATCTATTGAATTAGGAGATACAAGCTGGTGCTGGTCAGCAGTACGAAGAAAAGAGAGCAGAGCACTGCTCCAGCTGTGAGGCTACAGTCGGTTTGAAGACTGAGACACAGAAGTGTTGTGACCAAAGAAGAAGCTGGAGGCTGGATCTCCTTAATCCAAGCTGTCATAGCAGTGTCAGTACAGCTAGGAGGCTAAGATAATACACACACAGTGGATGTAGTTACTACTGTATGGTAGCACAATTACAGTTAGAACAAATATCCTACAAAAAAAATGTTCCCACACTTTTTGTTATTTCTATCTAGATAGGAAATTCTACATTTAATTCAAGGCATTGAGAAGACATTAAATAATATGACATATAATACATATACTGATTACACCATCTCAACTACATTCAGTATCTACACATTCTGATAAGTGGTTAAGTGGAGATACTAAAAATCAATCATAAATTCTGTCTTATAGTTTTCTCTTGTTCATCTGTTTAGTGAAATGATACTCTGATGCATCAGAAATGACCATTGGCTGACGAAAGGCAGCGTGTCCTTTTATGGTGCCTGCTGGTTTTCTGCTGTGGATACTGTATGTGATTTGGAGGTGGATGCATTATGGAGACACACAGACCGGAGAAAGAAGGAATGCTGTGAATAGCGCTATATTGTAAGGAGGGGAGAATGGAAGTGGCGTTGGCTGTATTGTGGACATGCAGTGCAGCTGCTGCCTACAGATACTATGAGGGAGGATGGGACAGTGGGGAGTGTGTAGGGGGGTTTGTATCGTGTGAAAGGCTTTGACTGACAATAGTTGGACCCTCATGGGGATTTTTTTCATCCATGAATGATGGGAGACCTCAAACTAGTAGCAGGGCAGAACTGAACTGAGTAATTATGTTTATGCATGCACACAGTGTGTAATTGTGCATACAGCCATACTGTAATTTCAGGTAAAGGTAACATATCTTGTATTATTGTCATAATGTCAGTGTCTAAAGACCTAAGAAAAATTACTTTTGTCTGTCAGCTTTAATCACACTGCATGGCTTTGAACTCCATCAGCGAGCTTTGAAAGAATTTCCGAGGTCCACCAGGTCTGGCAGAGGTGAAACATCAAAATCCCCAGAGCTGGACTTTGTTCTGTCATGAAGTTACAAACGAGTGTGCAGTACATATAATGGTATCAGACGACTCACTGAATGACATAATAAACTAGAGCAGCAATGACCAGTCAGTTTATAAGAAATAATCTGCAAGATTTTCATAATCGATTGATCCATGAATGCATACTGCGGGTCATCAGCAATCTGGCATCATTAAACATTCTGTGTAATTCTTTTGTTTTTAAAGACTCAGCACCTACTGAAAAAGTAACAAGCATTATGATTTTAATATGTATCTTACCCTGCCTTATGTAAGTGGAGCTAGTAAACCATGACATATAGCAGTGTCACAAAAGGGCAAAATTCAAACTACTATACACTCATACTGTACAATAGTGACTGCAGTGGTTGCCAGAAGGTTGAAAAAGTACTCTGGGAAATTCATAAGAAGCTGGCCACCTACCTAGGTTCCAGTTATTCAAATATCAAGTACTTAATTAACTAAAGCAGAATGCTGAGACAAAGGTGAAAGCAGACACAGAATCGTCATGGAGACAACTTCAAGCAAGTCCAAAGACCCTTGCAGTTACCATAGCAGCCTATCTTATGTACATTATACTCCATGTATCTGTATGTGGGTTATCAGGCGTGGGTGTAGTATTATTCCAGTCTGGCTGCATGACTGATGCTACCTTTGATTGTACACCAACATTAAATGTCATCACTAAGCTGGCGCCAGGCCTGAATATGATTCGACAGCAAAATGTAAAGCACCTTACAGTCCTGGTATAATTACATTTCTGCTTTTAATTACGTGTTTTGTAAAGAACTTGAGGGTTCGTTCCAGTCTTGGGAGGGGAGTCCAACAAAGATGAGGTAAGAAGCAGAAATGACAGACACAAAATAATAGTTACTTGATGTAAATTTGTATCTGGTATGCATTTCTTCAATGATTTTTCTATAAAAACACAATTATACTGGAGTCACAAGCAATGAAAAGAAAAGATAAAAAGAAAAAAAATCAGTCCCCTCTGCAAAACAATCTCCTTGGAAGACCTTCAGGTCCATACAGTCTGAGGCTCCTCACAGCCTGCTGCGGAAAAACCACTGTTCCAGGCTTCTGCTTCCAGTCATCGAACCTGAGGAGAGATCCTGACCTCTGTTAACACACTAGCTGTGCTGTGAGTGAGATTGGTTTTTGGAAAGGTAGCCATGGAAATAGCTGGCAGAGCTTTTTTAAGCTGTGGGTTCAAGCGTGGCAGCACACCTTGGGCTTGTTCAGTTCTAGGGACACGAAAAGGTTGTTCAAATGTCACCAGCAAACCCCCAACCCCTACCCCAAACACAGTGCCGGACCAGCCGAGAAGGGAGTTATTTGTGAATGTCTCAGATGCCCTAAGGCTGTAGTGTGTGCGACTGAGTGTGCATTTGTGACTCTGTGTGTGACGACTGTAAATGAGAGCAGTTCAACACTGAACATGACACTTGCGATCTATGATATCAACCTACCCGGCCATGGGCCACAAGCTGTTAAATGCTCAGTAACTTAGTCTAACCCCGTGTTTCTCACATTGGGAATTCTCATGAGGTCAAAAATCTCTCTGTGGGTCTCTAACAGGGGCCACTGGTGAGACACAGTGCTTATTTACAACATGGACAGCATTTCCAACAGAGCGCAGTGCAATTACTTAGAATTCAATCAGCATTAACGTTGTCACCGAGCACAGACAACAGACATTTATCATTTGCCTCACTTCTCTTTTACCCTCCCTCTTCCATCTTCCCTCAGTTCCATTCATTTGGTGCAGCTATTAATAGCTCTGCCAACCGCCTATCAATACCATCACTACTCCAGCAAGACAGAGGATGTGGGCGTGGCCCGGGCAGCGGAATGAGAATAAATGAGCTGAACTACAGAAGCTGTGTCTTATGTAACGAGAGTGAGAAAGAATGGGGGGAGGGAGGCAGAGGGGGAGAATGAAAGAAAGAGAGAGGCACAGAAAAACACGGTTAACACAATAAAGAAAGTGAGTGTAAGCCATAAAAAAAGAGACAGCGCTACAGACAAAAAGTAAGTGACTGTGGGAAATGGAAAATGAGAAAGAAAAGGGACACAGGGAACCAGGTAGACAAATGAAATAGCAGCAGAAAAACTGTCCAATACAACACATAAAAATGAGAGACAGATTGAGTAAGACAACAAGATATTTACACAGCAGTGAAGGACAACTAAAAATCTGTGACTCAGGAAGGAGACAACTCGGCCAGCTCTCTTAACATTTACACACATTCCTTTTCTTCTCTCAGTCACCATCAGCTTCATATTTATGGGTTCACATTCCTCTCTCGCAATTTTTCTTCTTTCCATCTATTCCCCTCTCCCTCTGCTTATTGATTGAGGCAGGTAGTTTCACCTGCTTCTGTGTGGCAAAAAGAAAGACTGTTATTATCAATAAAAAGGAGGATCTCTGTTTACTTTGAGTGTTTATATCATCTCCTGCTACTGCTGATGTTGTCTGATCCAGTGGGGCTTTGTAACTTTACATACTGGTTTGCAAAGGTCTTACAGTCTCAGAATGGGTTACAGACTTTGGTTATACAACTGCCTGATCACATTCGGAGAATAAAAAACTGGCAAAAAAATCTCTAATGAGATTAACACAGAGTACATAAAACAAAGGTGACAATAACATATTCATGAAATAGTCAATATATCAACATATCAAACAAAGGCAGAGATATTTATGGGTTTAAAAAATGTTGGACAGGTATTTGCATCACTGTCAAGCAAAGCAAAATTTCATTAAGTTGTAGTATAATGTATGGCAAGTCATAATTATGAGCAGTAATATTCCCACAGTTGACCTGCACTAATCTATTAATTTGATAATACACTATTATTCAAAAGTTTGGGGTCATCCAGACAATTTCATGTTTTCCATGAAAACTCACACTTTTTTTCATGTGCTAACATAATTGCACAAGGGTTTTCTAATCATCAATCAGCCTTTCAACATCATTAACTAACAAAATGCAGCATTAGAATACAGGAGTGATGGTTGCTGGAAATGTTCCTCTGTACCCCTATGTAGATATTTCATTGAAAATCAGCCGTTTCCAGCTAGAATAGTCATTTATCACATTAACAACGTCTAGACTGTATCTTCACTGAAAAAAAAAAATTTCTTTCAAAAATAAAGACATTTCTAAGTGACCCCAAACTTTTAAACGGTAGCATATGCAACAAAGTCCAGAACTGTTGCTACTCTTGCCTATTTTAATATCAGCATTTATGTGAAATTCTTCTCATTTCTGCCCTCCTGAACTTGAACCTTGACTGTGACCTTCTACTGTGGGTTGCTAGTACGACTGACAACAATATTTATATTGTACTACGCATGTTAGACGGCATGTTTACTAGGTTTTAGATTTGCACAAGTCATTTGCTGCAAGTCATTCTGGAGAAAAACATGAAAAAAAACGTGAATTTCTACACTAATCTCCATTTGTGTTATTTGTTTGTTGTTGTAGGATTTTTTTTATACATAACTTATCTGGTTTGGTTCACATGAACTCTGGAGTGCTCAGACATGTTGATTGGATCAGTAGTATTTGATGTGTGGACAACCAAGGTCCCAGTTTTTTGCTATTTTAACAAGCATCTTCACATTTAGGCAAATTCAGAATTTAAAAAAAAAAATCTGAATTTAGGTAAATTCAGCTACTGTCACACACATGGCCTGCGTCGTTCATGTGGCCTCTGTCTGATAACACCTGATGGGTGTCTCTGTTCAATCTTCATAAGGCAAAATAAGCCTCATACGTTTTAACACGAAGACAAGACAGAAGCAACTGGTAACTTCACACATTTAATGACAATATGTAGACATTACCATTTTAACAAGTCAAAGTAGCAAAAACTGGAAGCTTGATTTGTCTTTTTTTCCATTTTCAAATGGCAATGAATAAAATTTGGCATTTGCTGGAGCCATGCAATGATTTGTATTTGCTGCACCAATTTTATCTGTGTCCTCATTAAATTTTATGGCTCTAGGAATTACATTTCTGGAGATATTAAACCATTAAATTGGCTTCTTGAGTAAGATGTTTTGTAAAGGGAGAAAACAAATATTTTCAGGTCTGAAAACATATGAGATTCGCAATATTCTGCCAAAAATATTTTACAGAACTGTTTTGGTTCTCAAATAACAAAGAAGTAAACTCTGAAAAAAATCTGAGACAGTAGAGCAACATATGTCCTGAATTCTGCCTGAATGACACAGACTGTGCAAGCAAGCTTTTAATCTATCGGTTCTAAGCAAATTACATCAACGCCACATAAGAAATTGACCTCAACAGATGTGAATTCAGTTTGTAGATGGTGCTGTTGCAACAGAACTCGCCCTTGCATCTATAGAACAGCATCATCACCATTCTAAACTTAAATGACTAACCAACTGCAACAAATAGGTTACATGCAAACACAGTCTTAAAACATCCAATAGTTAAATATTAAAGGTCCAAAAATTCACTGTCAGTCCTTGCACGCTCTCTGGGAGGCCAAAGGGCCAGCACAAGCTGTCCTGAGACAGTACCACATGCATTTTAAATGTCACCGCTAAATTAAAGTGTTCTCCAACTTGACACACAGTTCAGAGGAACAGCGCTAATGAACTGCAGTATCAGTGATGCTGGTTAGACATATAACTGCACACAAAAAGGACAAATATTTTCATCAAAGTGACATGATCTCATAACGGTTCACACCACACATCTGGTTTCCACCAAAACACAACAACCACTTCACCTGGAAGAACCAATGCACCATCTACGTAAGGCACGAGTAACATACACACACAAGAAAATTACAAAATACTGACAAAATACCAAAGTGATGCGTGAGTACTATAATATTAACAAGAGGAAAGACAACTCTACATATCACTCTAAATCAAAGTAACTCTTGACTTCTGTTAGGAGTCACTTTTTAAGCTACAGCTGACATATGAGATCCAATAGTAACCACTAAAAGCTTGTTGTCTTGACAGCCCTCAAGTCAGGATATGGTTATAAAAATATATTTTAAAAAATCTTTGGAAACTCATGTTTATTCACACACTAAGGTATGTATTTGGACAGCCAGAAAACACCCAGGACATGCTTTGTCTCAGCATTTGGATCATAAACGCAACTTCTCATAAGCAGCTGTCCCTCCCTGGTCTGTGTGTATGTGTTAGTTTACCTTGGTGATGAGGATGCGGTAGTGCTCAAGCAGGTCATGGTTGTCGTGGCAACCAGCCAGCAGCTGCCAGACTTCAGCTCTGAGTGGCTCAGGAATGCCACTGCGAACCAATGAGGACAAACCCTTCGGACGAGTGGACAGGTTCCCATGCCTGGTACACACACACACAAAAGTAATCTTTTATTTCAAAATGTCACTTAATTCGGTTCAGCCACTTTAACTATTATTTTCAAAGGCAGCTGGACTGATTTGATAATTGCTTTACTTTATTATGTCCTGTAGGTGTGAGATAATAACATGTTGGCAGTGACAGCACAAGACCAATCAAGTCAATCAAGTGCACAGGTGTAGGTCTGTCACGCTGCCGTATTCATGCTGCACAAAATAAATGCCATTTGGTCTAAAAAACAAAGTGGTTATTAATTATAGCATAATTATTTCACAGTGTATTTAGGTTGTTCCTGACTTTGGTTGCCAAGTAAGGAAGGTTGACTGAACCCCTCGTTATACTTACACACACAAATATATTGGGAGCTGATCAGTACACAACAAAATTCTGCCATTGTGCGATTCTCCCACATTCCTGCTACAGTACCTAAAGGTTCTCTTACTCACTTAAATGCAATTACAATATGACCTACAGTGCTGATTACAGTAGTCAGTTAATTACAGAGGCATTGCTTTATTAACTACAGTATTAGTTATAGCATCGCCCGAATAACACATCTTGTCTTCATTCGTGAACTACTTTACTAACAAAACTACCAAGTGCAATACTGTTGTCTGGAATATTAACAGCAGTGCTCTGCTCCCACATGAGAACAAAAATCTGCTTTTGAAAACACACTGTCAGCTCTTTTTAATGATGCTTGAAATCTCATCATAATGCATTTATTGAGGCCATATGAAAGCAATTTCCCAATAAGCTTCACTACATTGTGCTGATGCAACAGCAAGAAAACAGGCTGGGAACTCAAATGAAAAGCCTGAATCATCTTTTATTCAGTTAATAATGTATGTATGTATGTATGTATGTATAAAAAGCTGTATGTTTCAGAGCTGGTTCTTGTAAAAGCTCAAAGTATTAAAAAGACAGTTTGGGTTAGACCAGATAAATTAAGTGAAACAGAGTCTAGAGAACAAGAATGTGGACTGTGCATGTTTTCTGCTCTTTAGGCTCTTTGCAGCCAATTCCATTTTAAATGAAAAAATATATATGATGCTTCATTAAAGTGCTATGTCTCTGCTTTAATTTGAGTAGGTAGATCATATAAACTGGGAGGATAAAACAATCTAACTGCCATAATGGAGCGGACTCGTGCACAGTATATCGCAATCTGTATGAGGCAAGGACGGCTTAACTTACTGTTCGGCACCGATGTGTCACATCATTGTGCTTTTGCAGACGATGAGGGAGCTAAAGAGCTGAAAATCTTAACAGTTTGTGAATTGCATTATGATTTTAAAGTCGCTCTACAATAAAACCAAACTACTCCAAATATGTGGTTCCTTTAACGCGTTTCACAAAAATGTTGCATCTGATATTTGGTGTAGTTACAAACACTAAAGTCACCACTAAAATTTTAAATCAAGTTCTGCATTTTAAAATGTCAATATAATTCATGGCTCGTAAACTAATGTTTTATATATGACTAAATTTAAAGTCATAATATCAGCATATTTATATATATGTCTAACGTTTGACTTGTTTTCTCATCATTCACTTGTGTGTAGTTTCACTCTAATGAGTATCACTCCTCCAATCCAGATTCCAAATGTCTGTCCTTATTAACCCTTAATGTTTTTTTTCCTCGCTGTCCAGGTTTCTCACTGTCGTTTTTGAAGCCCTACCATCTATTGAGGATTCCTCCCCAGGACTCCAGGATTTTCTCAGGACAGTCTTTGGAAACATCTCCAGTCCCACTCGAGATTTCACTGTCACTATCTGAAAGAGACAGACACACCCACATGTTAATACACATTTAGAGCATGAAATAGATCATTCCTAAAATCTAGAACCTTTTCACAGGAGCACACAGAGATACATAGGAAAAAAATCTTGTTTGACAAGTGTTACTTCAAGATTGACTGACTGATTCTGCTAAGTCAGAGGTCCAAGACATTTTGACCACATGAAACTCACATGGAAATCATAAAGCTGCTCTGACACATGCTACTCATTTTAAACATGTTAATCCTGATACCACACAGCTAAATGGAGGCAGGAGTGCCTGTGCAGTGCCTACACCTTCCATTATTGCAGTTCGTGAGGCAGACAAGAGGCAATCAGCAGAGCGAACCACTTGTGTTTAGATGCAAAAGCACTAATTGACTGTCTGGCCTGCTCTGCTGCTGGAGAGATGAACTGGTCCCCACACAGAAACCACCCACTGGAACCAACACACATGCAATGCACACACAGACTACCAGAATATCTCTGGCAAGTGTGCTGATAACATGTATTTTATAACACTGCTGTTCAATTATATGTGTAATGCATGTATGCTGCTGTCCAATATTGTGTAGGTCCTTTTTGTGCTGCCAAAACAATGCTGGCGTGTCGATGCATGGAGTCCACAAGACCTCTAAAAGGTGTCCTGTGGTATCTGGCTCCAAGATGTTATGAGCAGCACCCTAAAGTCCTGTAAGTTGTGAGTTGGGGCCTCAATGGATTGGACCAGGTTTTGCAGCAGATCCTACAGATGCTCGGTGGGACTGAGATCTGGGGAATTTTGAGGCCAAGTCACCACTCTGGGTTTTTAGTTACGTTCCTTGAATCCTTCCTGAACAGTGTTTGCAGTGTAGCAGGGACCACTGTCCTACTGAAATAACCCATCAGGGAATACTGTTGTCATAAAGGAGCTGCTACCATATTTAGGGGGGTGGCACATGTAAAAGTAGCAAGCACATGAATGCAGGACTCAAGGTTCCCAGCAGAACATTGCCCGCATCAGCTTCAGGAACCAACTTATCACTGCCCAATATATCCCAACTTGAAAGCTCCTATTTTAAAGATAATCAATGATACACTGATACCTCAACAATCAGTGTTCCAATGTTGTGGCTGATTGTTGTGTATTACAATGGAAAAAGTGTTGAAAAGTGTTGGATTAAAAAAAATGGATAGTTACAAGAGACACACAAACAAATGATCTCCATGGTATTATTACATTAGGATCCATCTAGACAGACACATCTATGAAAAGGAATGCTTGTTTACTTTTGTAAAATAAAGGTGAACATGAATGTTGGGCAAAAGAAAATTAGCAGTAAAAGTTCTGTTGAGACACATGACAGCGACTGAATACTGAATTAAGTTGTAGTGAGGAAATGGTCCCACTGCATGTCCAAAAACAATTCTCCACCATAAGAAAATGAGTCTTTATCATGCAATCCAATGATCTAAATGACGAAGAATATTTATAGACATATCTTACTGTTACAGCAACATCTTTAGCTTGCCGTAGTGTTAAAACATGTTTAAAGGCATCGTTTAATCCCAATGAAGACTCCAGTAAGGCCTTGACATTTAGGAATGAGGTAAATATCATCTTCCAGAACATGCTGCCACTATGCTGCACTGCTGCTCCTATACATCCTCACAACCTCAGCAGGAGCTTTTTAGGTCTTTATAAATGCTTGATGAGTCGTTTCAAATGGTTCAGATCCAGCATGAAGCAGCTGCCTCTGTCCTTTGATTTGCTCAGGCCACGTGGCAGGGAAGCATGAGTCCAACTTACCAGGTGATGAAAGAAACTGTGAAGATGAGTGCCATTACTGTTACCTTTTAATTTGGAGAAGGACTGCATATTCATTGTACGATTACTTTCAAATAGGATCTCTCTGATGTTGAGGCCACTAGTGGATTGGTTTTGTTTATGTTAAATTCAGCATAAATTTCCAATTAGTATAATGAAGATGTTCCATTTTTATGCTTTATTAAATGAACTTTGGTTTTGACCAACACTTTTTGCTTAAAAGCGATGTACTGATTAAAACAACTTCTACTTGTCTCATGGTTCTGTATGTGTATTTTTAGAGATGTATGGTGGTTCCAGCTATAACTGACAAAGCAGAGGGACTGTATAGATATAAACATGTGTAGGATCACAGTTTGCATGGATGCATATGAAATAGGAACAGACAGTTTTTATCTGTCTGTCTGTGTGCGTTTGTGAGCATGTGTGTATGAGACACTGTAACAAAAAACAATCACACAGCATGCTGTGGAAGGAAAAGCAAAGAAAAAAAGTGAATGTCAGCTTCAGGCCTATTTTCCACGTTGCAGCTTCCACGAGGGAAAAAATATCCACATGAATTGAATGTGTGTGTGCGCAGCAGTGACATCTACACTAGGAGTGTATTCATTTCTGTACACAATGAGACTGACCTCCAGCTCCGCAGCCCTGAGCGCCTTCAATTTTCAGCTCAGGGGGAGGAGAGGGACATTATAGAAAAAGCCCTTTCAATGGCTCCCACAGTGCCAGCTGAAAGCCGTCAGCTCCAGCTTTGGCGGCTGACTCGTGATTTTGGTCGATTCGACAGACAGTCATAGAAAAGACAATTTTTGTCTTCCATTCTGTTAATACAGTTTAGCGCTTCAAGGAGAAAAGGCATAAAACTGTTTACAGCAGCAATATAATGATAGAATTGAGAGATGAAGCACAATCAGATGACGATAAGCCTCCAAAGTTAGATGGTCCACTGTTGCTGTATCACAATTTTAAAAACCTTTTCAACAAAAGTTTTTATTTTAACGACATCTTTTGTTAAGATTTGTAATTCACTCTCATAGAGGCAGCCTCAATATTCCACTGCAGAACTTTGATTGTTGCACCATAAAACTGCGGATATCTGTGTCACATTAAAATGTCACAGGTTTCCCACATATTTGGAACTAATTAACCTGTATATTATCCACAGAAGTTATGAAGAGTTGCATTAATAAAATAATAATACAGTGAATAGGTGTTTTTTAAGCATACATTCATAATTAAAACAATTCAGTCAATGGCATGATCTCCATTTGCATTCATTTGGCTGCAGTGAAATAATATTTCACATACCGTGGAGAGGGAAAATCATCTGAACTGACACAGGAATATTTGTGCACACACTAACAGCCAGCAAAATGAACACATAAGTGTGCACCTTCATCAAAATTAGTGTTACCATGAAGCGTGAAGTCTGAATTGTGGCCAAGCCGAATTTGTGACACCTGCTCTACTTACCCAGTGGTCAGGTGGAAATGCCAATCCTGTTTATATTAGTGGACTGAAACTGGGTCATGTTTGGAAACCACTGGAGTCTAACAACCAGGGTTGGTGCTGCTAATGTTACTGCTGTTTTACCTCTACCCCTTTGGCTATGCTGCTACTACTGGTGGTAAATATCCACTCTGCTCTTTCACCAAAACTGGCCATGTTCAGGGTATTAATCAAAATACAAGGATGGTAAGTCACTCTAACTTCAGTCACTTTGACCGGTGGTTAAAAGCAAAATTTGGAACAGGAAAATTGTAAGGGTTGTTATTGTTTCTCTGTCATATGTTGCCTGTCATTTATTTTTCATCTGAACAAGGGGTCATCAATAATTAGAACATGAAAAAAAGGGATTAAAGCACACCGACTTCCACGGTCTGGTCCTGTGGACTGAAGAAGGCTGTTAACTTCATTCTAAAAGGCCATGTGAGAGGTGTTTGATGGTGCTTGACATCTCAGCGCTCCGGTGCTATAAGCCAACAAGCGCTAACAGGATTGGGCCAAGCTCAAGCACGAGCACATACACAACCGTGCATAATCACACAAAAAACTATTCAAAACCCTTGAGATTTTACCTGCAGCTCATTGCTGTGCACAATACAACACTTACAAACACACAAAATCTGTTGCAAATCACAGTATCAAGCTCATTCCACATAATCTTGCCTTGCTGATTTCACATGCTTTGCCACTTACAGATACATTTCAAACATACATATGTACATAAATCCTTGCCAGTGTTTATGTATCTAAACAAAATTAAACTTCACTGTTGATGTATGTCTGTTAATACATGGTATACACATGCTTGTGACAAGGCTTCGCAGCACAAACAGAACGAATTTGTGTGTGTGTGTGTGTGCGTGTGTTGGTAAAACTCTATTTCAGAGTGCATATCTGGACATATGATCTCATTTAGATGAGGCGTTCATGCCACACTGAAAAGAAATGTGACTGTAGGATATATATTGCTCCCACCAACAAGCTATTTGTGGTGAACCAATTCCATTTTTTTCCATGCCTCTGAAGGTACACAGAAGTGGCATTTTTTTCTCTCTCTGTTTTCTGATATTGAAAGCGGCATGGGATTTGTATAGCGCCAAACAGTGCAAGGTCACATTTTCAATCAAGCTTTGGAGAAAACAATGTTGACTTCTCACACATGTGTCTGTATAAATGTGTGTCTTTGAGAAGAAGGCTTTTCTTACATCAAGTGTGGCATCTCACTGATGCACAGAGACAGAGAAAGCTTCAGAGAGATTTGAAGAATTTTGGCATTGTTACCTAGAACCCACTTTAAATGATTAATTCAACTAACAGTGAGGGGGTTGATACTGAGCAACTGAAAAGACAGCAAGAGATAGAAAGAGGAAGACCTCAGTACCTTCATCAGCCTCCTCTTCCTCAGTGGGTGAGGCCAGTCGTCCTCTTTCTTCGTTGCTTCTTTCTGCCTCCCTCTGAAGACTGACCACCTCATACACAGCATCGCTCTGACCCATTCTCTCTGGTGCCTGCTGTGTGTGCACACAGACACACAATCACAATTTGTTGGATCTCAAAGAAACAACTGTATACATTTAGGTGATTTTCTAAATTATAGAATTTTATAATTGACAAAAACAGAAAATCACCAAGATTTTACAAAATAACATACTGATGATAAATACAGTGTAGTACGGAAGATTTACAACAGGTATGTATGCAAATTCCAGGCACTTGCATGTGGAAGTATTGATCTGTCCAATATAAAATGAAATATGAGAAAGTAGACTGTAGTTTCTCCATAAGAATACATAGTATCATGTGCTGCTTTAGTTGGCAGATACAAAAAGTGATCCAGATGTTTACACACAAACACAAAGGTGGTCCCAACAACAATTTTCAAAAACTTAGGATCCTTTACACGTTGATCAATAGCTCTAACGTGTAACATTTTCAATTGCTTTTTAGGGTTTGTGTCAGTGCTGTACGTAGGCACCAAGGTTTTTAAAAACCTTCTTTGTCAGTTATAATTATCATTATGACAACTGTATGAGCGGGGAAAAACAAAAAGGCGGGCAAACCAAAGAAGAGGCAGCTGGCTGCAACATAGTCTACATTAATTACCATCTAATAACTAGCAACAATGGACTGTCAGCTAGTTGAAGTGTGGGTTTACATCTACTGATTGTTAGTCTCTGCAATCACAAGACAGCAAGTGCCGAGTGAAAGTGCTTGCTTGCAATCTTAAAGACATATTCAAGATGATGCCAGCGATGTGACTCTGCACTGAGTTCATCCAACCAGCAGAGCTTCCCTCGCATTTGTCCTAAACAGAAAACAGTTTGTGGCAGGAAACGTACAGGTGTTACTGTAGTATGAAATCAACCTCAAAAAGGTAATCACTATGACCAACTTTAAGCCCAACACAAGGCCAGAGCTCAGAGCCATCAGAGGGCACCAATACAAATAAAACAGCCCAGTATTTGAAACATCACTGGGATGGAAGGAGCTTGTCGGCCAGAGCGTCAGTGAAGCCAATAACCTGGTAGAAGTGTGTGCAGGGGAGAGAAGCCATATATAACTGTCAGTAGTCCCTGGCAGTCCTGACCTGAGTGGTGCAAAATGAGAGCTAGCACTGTAAGTATAAAAAATGTGAAAGATGAAAAAAAAAATGTAAAGAACAAACTTTAAAGATTAAAAGTCAATGTAGAACTGTTTAGTTGCCATTAACTGATTAAACGTTGAAGTGGTTTCTTTTGTTTCAATGATGTGACAAATAGATACCGATAATTCATCAGGAACTGGCAAAGTTAGGAAGAAGTCTCATTATATAGACTTATAGACTATATAGACAAGATCATCTGCTTTGACCTTCGGTGTCATAAGGAAGTGATGCTTATTTCTGGTCTATTCTATCCACTTAGGAGCTGTTGCCCCTTTCCTCCACCTGGTAGAACCGATCAATGAGCGGTATTGATCTGCCCACTCGCATGGCATCTAATGACTAACTCAAGTCAGCGATGAGAACAGAAATTGGAAGAGAATATCAAGGCTGGCCTATTTTTAGAGAAAATCCGAGGAGGCTTAGGTAACATAATTTGCTTTGCTATGGCCTCTGTGAGTGAACAGTTAACCCTATAGGATGAATTATGAGTAGTGATGAAATAACAACAGAAATGCGGGCAAAGTAGGTTCACTGTTTAAACAAAACATCAACTATGGATTTATAATAAAATAAAGAGGAGGTGAAAAAAAACTAAACAAAAACAAGATAATACAGTTTGTTTGTTGACATATAAGGAAACAGCTCTCTGCTGAAAGTTATTGTGTAAGATGAGGACTATTTTAGCTGTACATAAAACTTTAATGAACTGCTTTAACAATAAATGGATCTATCCACCAAGTGCATGCCTTGAACTAATTTGCAAGCATTGTCATCTCTCCAAGGTGGTCTCATTAACTTCTGAATGCTGCCTCAAGCTTTTATTTCCTCAGATTAAAGGACAAAATTACAACTGATATACACTACCAGTCAAAAATTTTAGAACGCCCCAATTTTTCCATTTTTTAAATTGAAATTCAAGTAGCTCAAATCCAATGAATAGCTTGAAATGGAACAAAGGTACATGGTGAACTGCCAGAGGTAAAAATAAATACATAAAAATAAAAAGAGGTAAGGTTATCCAAAAATGAAAAATAATGTACATTTCAAAATTATAAAAAAAAAGGCCTTTTTCGGGGAAGAAGAAATGGGTTAACAACTTAAAGCTGTTCTGCAGCAATGGAGGTTGATCAAGCCTTGAAAGTTGGTGCTACCAAATCCTACAGGTGTCCCAACTTTTCTTGAATTCTTACAACCCCCTCTCTGTCTGCATAAAAGTAGTGTTTGAACACACTGTGGCACCATACCAACGAGAGCATTATTTGAACAGTATTGTACTGCAGAAAGTAGTGTGTTGCTATAAACATGGTGAGGAAAAGGCAATAAACAATAGAAGAAAAACAGACCATCATAACACTTAAAAATGTAGGTCTTTCCCACAGAGGAATTGTGAAGAACAGTACAGTTTTCTTCACCATCAAAAGGCACTCAGAAACTGGGGGAAACTCTGACAGAAGAGGTCTGGAAGGCCCAAAGACACAACAGAATCAGAAGACAAGTTTCTGAGAGTCAACAGCTTGGTGATAGAAGCTCACAGGACAACAGCTTCAAGCACAGCTTCATAGTGGTCGTAGTAAGAAGTCTCAGTTTCAACTGTGAAGAGAAGATTTGGAGTTGCAGGTTTGACATTGCAGAAAGAAAGCCATTGCTAAGACGTCAGAATAAGACAAGAAAAAAGGAGGCTTGCCTCTCAAACACCACCAATGGACTACTGAAGACTGGAAGAAGGTATTACGGACTGACAAATCAAAATTTGAAATCTTTGGTTCATCACGCAGTTTTTTTTTACGCCATCGAGTAGGAGAAAGGATGGTTCCTCAGTGTGTGACATCAACTGTCAAACATGGAGGAGGAAGCGTGATGGTCTGGGGCTGTTTTGCTGGATCCAGGGTCAGTGACTTGTACAGAGTGAGAGGTACCCTGAACCAAAACGGCTACCACAGCATTCTGCAGCACCATGCAGTACCCTCTGGTATGTTCCTAGTTGGTCAAGGGTTCATCCTACAGCAAGATAATGACCCAAAACACAAGTCCAAGCTCTGCCAGAACTACCTTATGAAAAAAGAACCAGATGGTAAGCTTGAAACCATGGAGTGGCAGCACAGTCTCCAGACTTAAACCCCATGGAGCTGGTTTGGGATGAACTGGACAGAAGAGTGAAAGCAAAGCAACCTACAAGTGCCACACATTTATGGGAACTTTTACAACAGAGTTGGGAAGAACTTTCTGAAGAACATTTGATTTCCATTGTGGAAAGAATGCCACGAGTGTGTTCAGCTGTTATATCTGTCAAAGGTGGCTGCTTTGATGAGTCAAAAGTTTAGAATATATTTTCAACCTTCTCTAAATCTGATCTTGACTTGAACATGATGGAACTCTTGAAATAAACTTGGACTTGATACCAAAGATCTAGCCTACAGAATTATAATGTGGACACTGAATAAATATTGCAGTGAAGCAGACAATATAAATTCAGGGAAGTTGGCTCTGATAATGATTCCTTGGTGCTTCAGACGGCTGATGACTGTTTTTGGCGTAATAAGACAATAGGACTACATATTTTATATGTGTGTGTCTCACCTCTGATTGCCATCTTCTGCAGAAACCTCCACACAGTATTATCTTTTAATTAGCTCTTAACCACAGCACCAGTCCAACATTCTTCCATTTACTGAGGAGATAACTAGAGAGGCAATCAGGCGGACGAGTCAAACCGCTGCTGTTAATTACCCACATGCAAATAATGAGACAGAGCCTCTTATTAGCTTCCACAATCCAAAGCTTCCCCACACTCCACTGCTTTGACAGCTCCCCCCGGCCTACTAAAAGAGATCTGCTTTTTAACAGGGGAGAGGAAGCTTACGGTTTAACTGTATTTTTTAAGCACCTGCAGCAACTGCTCAGCCTGGGTGTGCTTGTGTTGGCGGGAGGTAAGCGAACGTGCGCTCTCTCTCAGCACTTTTTAATCAAACAGGTTGTGAGGAAACCCAAAAGGGAAAACATTTCTGGGGTTTGGTGCCATTACACATTAACAGCAAGAAACAGGAAGGGAACTGCTTATTTTTTGTTTTATCAACAAAAACGGTGACAGCGTATTATTATTATACACATTATTTGGTGGCCAATCAACAGAGCACAAATTAAATGTGACAACGGAAACAGAGTTTAGCAGAGGTTCTAATAATTTTGAGAGCCAACTAAAATATTGAGCTGTGTAAATGTGAGGGTATTGAGTGTACCCATTCAAACACTGCATATCATTACATCCTATATTTTACAGTACAAAGTGATCTTACACAGATGAAGGGAATAACATGTTGAACATAAATGCAACAGCTTGATAATGAGAGGCAGGCAGACTAAAACTGGAGGCAAAAGAAGAAGATGCACAGATGGAAAGAGAGAAAATGGAAGTCAGCTGATATACCATTTGTATGTTTCAGCACAGATCTTTAGCGTACAACGACCAAGTCTTTCATCTCTCTTGGATACAGTATTTGGCTGATCACAAACCCAACACAATGCCTCCAAGCTGCCCACTCTGACCTTCTCTTTCACTCTGGTCAGTGTCCAAGCTGCCCATCCAGTCAAACAGCTCTTCCCTGGTCATTTTGGAGAGCGTTGCCTGGGTTCAGAACTGATGCCATTTTGGGCAGTAAGGCCCTTTGAGACACATCATTACCGGTTTATATCAATGAAAGTAATTTGACTTGAACTATCTTGTAAATTCTAATCCTTGAAAGCAATATGGCTGGCATCTATCATATCCGAAATTCTCAACTGACAGTCCTCCAGTTCATTTACTTATGTAACTGTATGTCAGTGAGGTGTGTTGATCTGTTTCAGTTACGTTTTTGAAATACTTTAAAGTCTTGTAGACATTGAGTGGATCAAACAGATTAGCTCTGAAATAATGAAATCTCATGATACATATTGTTCCATTGCTCAGCCCTACGACCAATCAATCAGAAACCATGTACAAACTGCCCCCCAAGTAACAAACCACCCACAACAAACTCTGTGTCAACACTCATCCAAGGAGCTTCCTCTTTTCAAATGAAAGATGGGTAGTACATTACATAAAGTCTTCCAACCAGGACGCTTCAAGAAAAATCTAAGTATATGGAAAGCATGATCATGTATGACTAGGTGAGCAGGTGTGCTGGATCTGGACGGATTTAATGGTATTAGCAGTGATACCTGTCTGAGTTTGAGGTAGAACATCTCACTGAAGGTCTTGCGGCTGAAGTACCAGAAGCGTTCGTTTGATGGATAGACCCTGACTAGAGTTTCCAACAGGAAGCGAACTGGCTCCACCACTTCAGTCACTACCAGGTCCACTGCCACGGTCATGTAGACCTGCTTATCTAAAGCAAAACAAGAAAAAAAACAAGGTCACTGGGGGGCTATTATGCAAGACTTTTTGTTTCATTTCTTTTTACCCGATATGACGTAGTCTATGTAAAAGAAAGCTCTAATTTCAGTGACTAAAATACATTTACTTGGGAAATTGCAGTGTTTAGGAACAAATGGTGACCAGCTTGAGGTGTACTGTAGCCTTTAAGGCCTTTACAGCGTTGCCAGGTTATGAACTGTCCATCAGGGGTTTTTTTGTTTGGTCCTCTGAGCTAGTAAAATCTAACCTTACAATAAATGCAGAAACCCAAGCAGAACTGATTTCAGTATTTGTCTGTTTAGCTTCTAACAGAAAATCTCCACTATGTATCCTGCAGGGATGTCACACCCCCTAGTGGATAAGGATAAGACTCCGAGTGCCCAACTGAATTCTTTAAAAGTATCAGCTAAATATTTTATACTGAGAGATGAACCCCAAAACTAAAAATCATTTTTGTCATAGTAGAGCAAATGGTTCAGTAAATGGTGAGAAAAAGATGTGACTCTTAAACTAATTCATCACTTATTGCTTCTGTTCTACAGGCAGTCTGATTATAAAGGAGAGACTAACAAAAAAACAAAGTGAGGGTAATGAAGTTATATCACAGTAGGAAGGTTTCAGTATTATATTTAGCTCACAGAGGGACTCCATCTAAACACAACCAACTAATTCCTGACAACCAGTGAAAGAAAAAAAGATAGGAGATAAATATCCTGACCCTTTATTCAGAAATGTACAACTACAGGGGTATGTTTAACAACAATCCAAAACTTCTGAGTAAGGATGTGGTTACATTTACAAGTGAATACTCTGTGTGAGTGAGTGAGTGAGTGAGTGAGTGATTGAGTGAGTGAGTGAGTGAGTGAGTGAGTGAGTGAGTGAGTGAGTGAGTGAGTGAGTGAGTGAGTGAGTGAGTGAGTGAGTGAGTGAGTGAGTGAGTGAGTGAGTGTTCAAGTTAGTGCTCTACATTGCCTGACTTCCATGAGGTCGACTGGTAAGACAGAATTGCCATCCACCTCCAAGTCAAACTCTATGACCCTTCGAATCAGCAAGTTGCCACATCGTCTATTTTATTAGCTTTAATGGATTCAGAGAGGCAGGTTCTCTGCCTGGGAACATTCAGTATAAAATGTCTTTTCAGGTGCATGATGATAAATAAACTTCCTCAACTTCAATATACCTTTCTGAGAACACTCTAATTTATGCATGCACTAGCTTGCAGGTAGCAATTCAGTTCTAAGTATTTTTTGTGCACCAAATTAGCATTATATTTTATGTACTTGTTAAGTTGAGGTTTTAAACAGTTATAGTAAAAATCTTACTCTAACTTACTACCTACTATCTTGTAACTATAACTATTTAGAACTACATTTAGAAGGATTACATCAACTATACATAATATACATTAATTTTCAATTTTTCCAATTAAACACTCATAAAGTTGTTGATCCAATAGTATTTATAATATGAACACATCGCTAAAAATTACATCACATTAATAATAGCTAATGATGTTAATTCAACTTGTCAGTATTAACTTATGTAATTATGAGTCTCATCATGCAAAAATATTACATGATGTGCCAATAAAACTGCAGTTACAGGAAAAATGAATCTCCTCAAATTGCTGTTTTTAATCCTGTCTCTTTCAGGTGTCCACAGCACTGCAACCCCCAGTGTCTGCTTGATGCAAATTGTTCACACTTCCATGTGTAAAATATGCCAAGCTTTGACAAGCTACGGGTCACAAGGCCAGGTGCAAGACTGTACATTATGTCAGGGAATAGATGAACGCAATTATCACATCCCAGACTCAGTTGGCCTACAAACACTGCATAATTCCCAGATGTGGCCTCTAGCTGTTAGCAGTCTCATGTCATACTGACATTAATGTATGTAAATAATTCCTGCTGTATTTCACATGTGTGTGTAGAGCCAGTAAACAGGAACTTGTGGTTTTCCATCTTACACAGATCATAAACGCAACAAAAATGCAGCAAAAACACATAGGTAATTTTAAGGACATTTTACATAAGTATATATAAGTATAGACACAGTTGGCTGGTTTTGGAACTTAAAGTAACATAAATTTAATCTTTCACTGTGTAAAAGCTTGTCTAAATATGAATAAAATTGTAGTTCTATGAATTTGCACTAATTAAAACAATTCAATTTTTATGTAAAGCGGAAAGTAACTTATCCTGACCTTTTGGTGTGTCTTCGTTCAGTGGCTGGAAGGCTGCCATGTTGGGGTTCCATGTTCCTGTGATTATGTAGGCCTTCCCATCGGAGCTCTTTCCCATTGATTCCTGTGCATGTAGTAATCTGTGGTTTATTTTCTCGTAACAATTTTCAGTTTAGTTGCAATGCAATAAATGCAATTAGAGAAGTTTGTGACTAACAGTATATGTAAAGATGTCTTCATTTGTAATAGCTCATTCAGTCCTAACTAAACAATCAACAAGGTTAAGTTGAGATGCATCATAAATCAGTGAGGTGGCAATTCTCCACAGTGTTCCACAAATAAAAGCCACGTACACTACTACTCTCAGTCACAAGTAGTAAATAAAGTACTAGAAACTGTATGCCACTAATTAAATGAATTAAATTGAGTTCTGCTCACCATGTCTAATAGATGCATGTCACTGTTGCAGACTTTCTGTCCGGGGCTCAGTAGCATCCCAAAACACCTCGAGGGAAGACACAGGAGGTACAATCCACAAATCAATGTCCACTAATTCTGCTGCAGAATTTACAGACTGCACTCACCAGCGAGGGCAAGTCGAGTTAGTCGAGGAGGGAAGGAAAAATGGATGGTGGAAAGAACTCAACTGGCGAAAGCACAAACATGTACTATAGTAAAATGTTAAAGCATAGCATGTTTCACGCAGTTCATTAAGACACTCTGGTCCAATGAGTCTACAGGAAAAGAGACCCACAGCCATCAGAAAGGACTTCAAAAAACAGGAATGCATAATCTATAAAAGGTATCTTGATAACCTGTGCAGATCAGAAAAACCTATCCCAGTAGGCCCTTTCGTTCTAATAAAAACAGCCAGTATGTGGTATTGCTGCTGACTGTAATTCAGCACCCTGGACAGGGCCCAGACGAGCTGAGTTACAGCCTCAACATTTAAGTTTATCACAAAAAAAAAAATCAGCAAACAGTAATTCTGCGAAGTCCTTAACGCAGATATTTATAGTAAAGTGACAGCTTAGTTGGTTTCTTCAGCTTCAAGTTGGAGGTGCAGTTCCAGTTTCTAGTGTGAAATACATTAAGATATATTTACAGTTGGTCCATCAATTACACAGTATTCTTTATATTCATTTTTCAAAGTTGGGCTCAAGTGTCGTACCAGGTGATTCTTTAGTAACGTGGACGTAACATTGCAAGCAAGAACAGTTACAACTTTCAGATAAAAGGTCATCTTTCCCACCAAGCAGCAGCTCAGAAATAAATACAGAGTGATAATGTAGTGCATCCACACAAAACAGGATGCAAAACCAGACTGTATTTCACAAGAATTACCCATCAAAACCAAGGCTATTTAAAAAATGAATATTAATAAAGTGCTATCAAACACGGGCAGAGCACCTCAAAAAGGATTAGCTCCAAACACAATAGGTGTTTCCACTGGCACTAAAAATAAAAGAGAGGGCAGGTGTCTGTCTCCCTCTGATAGCAATAGGAGGCAAAGGCTGAGGATGAAAAATGGAAATGACCCACTTTTTCATTAATGCTCATGTAAATACAGAAAAGGGTGGGACTGCAGAGGTTGTAAGCAATTTTGTTGTTGTTCCAACATTTTGGCCAGTGTGTGTGAGCGTCTGTGCATTGTCCTTGAGAAAGAAATTTTAAAGCAGTCTGATGCTTTCATTTGGAAAACCACTGAATAATTTACTAACATGAAGTTTATAACAAGCTCTGTTCAAACCCTGCAGATTTAAAGTAGAGTTTTGAAGCACTACTTTGTTACCTCCTTTAGTTTATTTCATTTGTCCTGCTGAGACAGATGACTGCCAGAATATAAAAAAAACAGTCTGATCAATTATTCAGAAAATAATTCCCAAAAAAGCCAAGGGTGAACAAAAGGTAAAGATATAGATTCAGGGTGCAAGATTAACATGGGGCAACACCTGAGCTATGCAGTTGAGAAAATGAATCCCATACAAAGAGGGTGAGGAATAAATACAGTATAACACCCACAGATTGTCTCGTCATGAATTATATTTATTTAAGTGATCCTTACCTTTCGATGCCCAGCTCCTTGTTGCACATTTGTTGAACTGAAACCACAACTTTCTTCTGGACCCCCTGTCGCAGTTTGAAGTAGAACTTATCTCTGTCCTTAGGCACTGGACTGTAGTGAGGAAGAAGAATCGGGTAATGCTTATGAGCAAAGGGACTTAGAAAGTATTGCATTTTGATTTTAAGTATTGTTGTATTGTGATTTATTATTTTAAGTATTGTTATCTGTGCATGTCTGCTTGTTTCTTTTCCGGATTTTCTTTGAAAAAAACAGTATTACTGTAGTAGGACTAGCCCAGTTATAGATAAAATATGACACGTCTTCCCTCAAGTCTTCTCCGGAGTGTATTATATATATATATACATATATATACATATATATATATATATATATATATATATATATATATATATATATATATATATATATATATATATATATATATATATATATATATATATATATATAATGGGCATCTGCAGTGCTTTCAGTGCAACTATTGGGCCATTTTATTTCAGAGGAGAACAGATAACACTGAGAAAATGAAAATCCATCTCTAACAAAACCTGATATACAATGGCTTGTGAAAATGGAAAAATTGTCTTATTGAGATGATAAGCTTTGTGCTCTTTACTGGTGAACAGTAGAAGCCAGATAAAACAATACTGCAGCAGCACATTAAATCTTTCCAACTACCAACACATCTGTCATATCGACAGTCCAGTGCCGATAAGAAAATGTGTGCAAATCATTTAACTATGTTTATTTGCACATGTGCACCAAGTACCTGTAGTTGCCTTTGCCATCATCCTCCCTGATCTCCAGCGACACAGTGAAGGTGTACAGGTCACTGTCAGGCGGACTGGACTGTGTTGTGTCTCTGATGTCCGCTGGCCGCGAAGAACGCCGAAAGGCTGTAGAGAAACTGTACAGGATGCGACTGACCTAAATGGAAAAGGACAAGAGAATATGATGAATAAAAACGGAGGCTTTACACACAAAAAAAGAAACAGAGGTGCTTAGAGGGAGAAAAGGAGGGAAAAACTAAATGTAATGGACTCTCATTTAAGAGCAGGCAAAGAAGATAACATAAATGTTGCATAACAAAAAGAGAATGGAATAAGTAGTACATAGAATTAACATACATGAATAGGAATGATCTGAATATGAAAGCAAAAATATAAACAATGAGGCAACTGTAGAATAGACTGGAGATGACTGAGAAAAGACAACAGTGCCATCAGCTGGTTTATAAGTGTCAGTGCTTATCAGGCTGCAGTCTGTCATGTTTATATCAGTGCACATGCACAATAATAACAGATTAGATTTATATAGCGCTTTTCTAGACACTCAAAGCACATACAATGGATCCATTATTCACTCACACATTCTCACTCTGATGGTGGTAAACTACATTTGTAGCCACAGCTGCCCTAGGACAGACTGACGGAAGCGTGGCTGCCAATCCGTGCCTACGGCCTCCGACCACCACCAACATTCATATCCCAGTGTGAGTGGTCGCACTGGAGGCATGACTAGGACAGAGCGGGAACCGAACCGCCGACCCTTCGATCACTGGACGACCCGCTCTACCACCTGAGCCACAGCCGCCCACAAAAAGAAGAACTAACTGTTCATTAAGATAAACATTTGATATGGACAGAAGAGAAAGGAACTCAAAAATGTTCTCATGCAGTTGCACAAAGTAATAATGCAAATTAAAAAAGAAAAAGAAAAATCTATGTTGAATTTCTTTGTTAATATATTTGACAAAAAATGTAAAGATCCGGGATCAACATGTGCAACTTTTTTCCAAGTGCCCACTGGTGTTTTCAAAATTGTTGGTGACTTTACATACAATAGATATGTTTGCATTTAAATTTTAACTTTGTTTCCATACTTGTGTCCTACTTCTGTGTAAACACTGCTTGTAGTACAGCTGAAAAGTTTCTGAATTTTTGTCACATCACTGTTGCCCACAGTTGAGTCACTGTAGTCCATTTTAAATGAATTTTAAGAATAAACCGTGTCTTTTGGCAGTTTCTTGAATGAGACATTGCAAATGCAGTAAAGAGACTTTGATAAAACTGCTGCATGATCAAAAAAAAAAAAATAAATTGGAAACCCTCTCCTCCAAACCTTTCAGGCATCAGAACTGGTGGAGGGCTGCATATACCAATTACTGTAAGATTCTAAAATCACATTTCTCAACAGCTATTTGTGACATGTTTCATGAGTAGAACATAGTGCAAAACTGTGAATATTTTCCTGGAGAGATCCTCTGAACTTGTGTTTCATTATCCCTGCATCAAATAACAAATCACACATCTCACCCCTCTCTATGAAAGCCAACATGAACATGCCATCTTTACATGTGGCCCTGCAGATAAGTTTCACACTTTATGATAATGACATAGTAGGACAAATCTTCATATAAACCATGTTGATTCTAACTCAGCCCTTAATGCAGGATGGAAAAAAAACTTGACTAAGTAAAAAAGAAAAAAATTCCTCCCTCTTCTTGTCAGTCCTAAGTTTGTACTTCCAATGTGGAAAAATAGTCAACTAAACTTTAACAGTTTCTTAAGGTTCCTCGTGGGATTCAGACTCCGCTGAAGTGAATGTCTTCCGTCTAACCCGTTGCTGCCCAATCTGCCCTCCCCACGGACCTCGTTGGTCTTTATACTATCTCACCTGATCTGGGTAAAAAAAGCCCTGTGATTGGCTAAAGTCTTCTGTCACAGGCTAGACTTTCTAAAGCCTGAAAACACATCCAGGAGGCGGTGAAGAAGTCTGGTTTCCTCTCAGACCACTTGAATTACAACCTTTTGAAGGCTTATTATGGACATTTTGGGCAGTGATGCTAAAGATTAAGTTTTCTATAGCAGACTGAAAACCATGTTCAGTTGGAATACATAAATGTAACTCACAGCCTCTTTGATGTGGCAGGAGAAAACATGAATCTGAAAGTCCTCAGAACTTCGGTAGCTCTCAGTGAAGGAGAAACAGTCACTTTCCACTGAGCCCTCTCGGCCACGAGCACAGAACAACACTTTGTAGATGGGGAAGGAGGCGATCTCTGTTCCTGAGGCCTGGTCCACAATCCTGGGAAAAGTTACTTCATTTTACACAAGGAAATGATACACAAAAATATAATATAATATACTATAAGATACTATACTATACTATACTATAATATAATATAATATACAAAATGTACATTGTAAATGCACTTAATATGAGCCTATATGTTTATTGAAATATGTTCAATTGGAAAAATATTGCTTTTTTTATTTAAAGTTTGATTTATTTTTTAGATTGCTTTATCTCTACAGACCTGCAACATTCTGAAAGTTTGAACATCTCGTGCATTAATATGCAAACATGCTGTCAGATACTGTAAATTACTCAGTTTTGTGTGGGAAGATTTTTAAAATGAATTTTACATGTAATCAAGCTACCAGTCAGTCAAGGGGAAAGGTATCTGTCTTGAAACAGCACAAAAATGTAAACTATTTCAGAAAGTCATGTCTCATTTCCTCTTTGGTGTTATCTAAACATTTCCATGTTCCTCTTTCTTTGAATGACTGAAAAGTTTCTCTTAGCTCCTCACATTCATTTTATCCGTAACTTAATTTCTTCTGCTCACTATCAGGCTTCAACAATGACGGGCAGCTTGAACAAGCACATTATTCAACAAGTAGTAATGTAGTCATGAAACTAGTTTTAATATAATGTGTATATATTTTCTGATGACCACAAACTATATCCCATGAATATAGTAATAGCCTATATTCAGGGAGTTTCCTGTATATTTATTATTATAAAACTTCATGATAATTCTTCAAATTTGAGTATTAGTTTGGATCTGCATTATTCAGCTAAACAAACAAATGTACTTTTCATTGACCACAGGCTAGTTTATTTGACCTGAGTCTTTGTTTCACTGTCTCACACATAAATGCAGTCTATCCTGTTTGTCTGGCTAACCTGACAGAGCCATCTGGACCACAGGGGACATGCAGGGTGATGGGGATGGGGATGGCACTCTCAGCTCGCAGTGTGGCCATAGCCCTCTGCGCTTCAGCCTCGTTGCGTGGGGCTTTGACCCAGGTGCAGCCCAGGTAAGACAGCTTGTTGAACTGGACACTGTCCTCCTCTGTGGGGACCGTGGAGCTGGATAATGCTGGACATGCTTCTGTGGACAGACAGAAAAGTTGTGATATTGTCAGTGTTCCTCTCTGCCTATATTCTGAATTAAGTGGATTCCCTCAGTTTGGTAAAATTTTAACCTTAATAAGATTCAGCTGTTGCACTGTCAATGTATAATGCAAGCAGAAACATCACTGACAAGAAGTAAAGACAACAAGGTAACAAAATGAGACAGGAAGTTGAGGGGTCTTCTCTGAAATGACCTTTGACCTGGAACTTTTACAATTACAAACAGGAAGCAGAACAATGAGAGCAGCAGCCGGACCTGTAATGCTGACTGGCTCATTTTCTACACTATGTTAACCATTTCCTCTTAAGCTACTCTGCAGCTGTGCACCACCACTGCCACAGCAAAACTGGAAGCATAGAAAATGTGCTAAACAGTAAGAATAGAAAGCAACTGCAAATCAATAAATAAATGCTCAACCTAATGTAAAACTTGTCATAATTATCCACCAAAAACAATTTCTTTAGTAATTAAAATGCAAAAGTCAGTCAGACTACCAAACTGAAAATGTATGTTTTAGCATTCCACTTTAAACCGTCTTCGTTTCTCCGCATTCACCAGCTGACAGACTAGCCACACATGTATTAACTATATACAGCTCATTTAAAAATATTTACAAAGTACTACACACACATACCTGAACTTTTTGCAGTTTTCGGCCCTTTACATTTCATCCTTGACAACATTGCTAACGCCACTATTTGCAGCCGTGTACTAACCTTCTCTGTAACACATGGTATCACTAGTTGTTTCATTTCACCTGAAAGTAAGAAGCTTCACCAGAAAGGCTCCACCACGTGTCTACATCATCCAAAAATACATACAGAGGTAGTTGGCACTGGAGTTCATCTCTGATAATTCAAATCCTGACATTTACTTTTCTGTAGTGTTTAAGGAGTTCAATTTCTCAAATAAAAAACAGGGTTTAAATCACACTTCAGACAAGTATGCTTGATGTCAATACAGTGGCTGGCAGTACTACAAATTTCCGACTCATTTGGATATGAAACTGAAACATATACAACATCACAAATAAAACAAAAAACGTTTTCCACAGCTGAGTCAAATCAAATAATGCCAAGTTCTTAAACAAAATGAACACGAGGTTGGTCTGGGGACTCTGTATATCCCAGATAATTACATATAACTAATAATGAGTGCACTTTTAATTACCAGACACCCACAGGGAATGCAACCTGTTAGCTGTAAGTGCTAGTGCTAATTCCTTGCAGATGCCACTGAGTCAACAGTGCAATGAATTGACCCCTGTGGGAGCGTTATTTTTGTACCAATGTTTGTTGAACCATCTGGACCAACCTGTCCTTGCTAGTATACAATGCAGTTAGGTCAATGTCAGAGAGTTCAGATAGCAGTCTTGCTAATCTGATATGGCAAAACTAGATTTTGGTATGTCAGCGGTATGCACACACCACTCTTCTCAATTTACATGTTTTTGCAAACAAGAATATTATATATGTTATTTGTTAAACATTGATGTTTAGTTTCAGTGGAATATGAACAAATATACAGCGAGACTATTCACATCACTCCAATAAATAATAATCATAATAATAATGCATAATTAGAAAGGTTTTGCATATCCTTTTCTGCAATGTATATCCTATAACAATTGAGAATAGTGTGCAGAAAAGACCTAAGGAAGTTATTGTCATCATCATTTTGTTTCCAGTATGTTTTCCATTGTGACCATAACCTTTCCGTTTTACCTTTACTGATCCACTAAAACACTGAGTATGAATCCTGTGCCACATGTTAAATTCTGTAAAGATAAGTTGTCCAAAATATGACAGTTTGCTTGTGTACATGTGTACAGTCACAATGATGAAATTTCAGTTGAAATGTGTACATCGGCAAACAGTAAAACTCACAATGCAATTAAATCAATTACTTTTTGACAATAGTTTCTTATTAAATAAAGAAAAATCTGCAGAGAAGAATATGTTGTCCTTAAATTAAAGTTTTTAGATCGGGTCAATTCAAAAAGCGACTGGCTGGCAGACTGTAACTAGCTGCATGCACACATAACTACCTAAAATGAAACTGGAACAGTCTTTACCAGCTGGTTGGGTCTCCAGGACTCGGCTCTCTGGTTCCCTGTGCTTCTCCATCTTTTCCACACTGCTTTTCTCTACCTTTACCTCATCATCATCATCATCCAGTATCTCCTCCATAGCTTTCTCCAGCTGTTCACTCCCATTCCAAGACATCTGAGGGCAGAGAGAAAAAGATTTTTAAAAATTGCGAAGGGGTAAAAAGGGAACAAGGAGAAATAAAACAGTAAGGAAGAGGTGAAATGAAAAGGTGGATGAGTGACTGGGACTGAGACAATCATCTCCCCATTATTTTCCTCTCTTATGTGGAAATAACAGAATCACATGAAATGGAGGTGCAGTGTGAAAAACATTTACATTGGTGGCACTAGTGGGTCTGACATTTACCAAGTCCATCTGTGTGTGCAAATGAACAAAACATTTCTGCCTCTTTATTCCATCTGATAGACATTGTGAGTGTAATCTGATTTGCGATTAGTTTTTTTCAAGTCAAGAGTCAGTGTGTGATCGATTCAAAACGTGACGTAGCATAATCACATAAGATACCATCAAAAGTGTGACTGTCACACAAGCAGGCTGGCATGAGTTTGACTGAACAGTTTAATGCCTGGGTCAGACGTGGTGAAATACATAAATCGCAAATTGCAGCCTTTGTGATTTGCTAATTGCACTGTTTGTCATTTCGACTCCAAATTGATTATTTGTTCAGCCCTACAAGGAAGGTAATGGGAAAGAAGGCTGCTGCATTTTATATATTATCCCTTGAAACAAAACCATTAGTTTTCAGGCAGCTCAAAAATCGATTACTCTATAATTCTGTACAATGTGGACATGGCTACTAATAAAAAATGATTAAATCAAATGCAAAACTGTGCCCATGTGTTATTCTGACCTTAAGTCTTGGCTTGCCTTCAGAACCCTGTGGTGATCCGGCAGAGCTGGTCTGTACCAGAACAAACTCCTCACTGGTGACGGTGGCCACGGACTCTGTAGAGCTGCTGACTTTGCCCAGTGAGGAGCTGTCATCCATGGCTAGCTGGTTTACTCAGGGTCGGCAAGGGAGACCAGGGTTAAAGCTCTCCCCCTTCCCTCCTGTCTGCCCAGCTCTGTAGGAAGGCAGTCTGCATGCACAGCCAAATACAAGCCTTTACAACATATAAAAAGCTTCCTTGTGATATTCAATTATAGACGTATAATATTATAAAAGTTACATAAAGAGTTTGACACTGAATAGGTATACTTGTTTAGAGCCTGGTAGATGATATTTTTGTTGTATTCCACAAATACATAAAGGTGTGTCATAGCATTGTGTGCCATGGTGACACTGTAATGTGTGAGGCAACATCACACTACAATGAACATATCCAGCATATGGACTCTCCAAAGACATGCCATGCAATGGCCAAACAACCTTGTGTTTTGTAATCCACAATTATGAGTGCGGGCCAAGGTAATCTAAACACGCTGTCATCTTTGAGTTGATGATACCTGCCCATGAGTAAGAGTAATTTGCAAACCTGACCTCAAACAGGCAGTTTCACAATTCCTAAGTTTGTTGTTCAGTCCTTAGAGTGAGCGTCTTCTCACATTTGTCAGTCGAATGTCACAGTTTCTGACAGGTCATGCTGACACTGAATGGGGTCACTGAGCTTCCCATAATCACAGGTCTAGATGATTCCATCTCCAAAACACTTTTGATACAATTTTATGGGCATTAAAGGCTTAAATGTATATACTTCACTCAGCACTCATCCAGAACGGTGATATACAATGTAGTATTCACATAAGCAGTTGGTTTCATTTGAATATGGTGTTGCTAGTAGTAATCCCTATTGACATGTTTGTACAGTAACAGGGCATTGCTACATTTATTATTTAGGTATATCTGTAACCACGCATCTTTAATCAACTCCCCTAATTCCTGTTTTGGAATAAAGTCTGTACGTTCTCTTCTCGTTTTTTGTGAATTAGCAGAATTGAGTTTCTCTGTAATCAGTTTACGGCGAAGTACGTTACAGACTGCCAGAGACTAATGTCCTGCTAATACAACAGTCTAAGTTTCAGTTAGTCCAGTGAGCCACTTGTGGACACATGCATGTTAACCAGCTCAGCTCTAAAACACAAGCACTGACAAAGTTGGTCACGACATCTGGATTAGCTCATTGTCTCTGCATGTTTCATCCTGCTGCCTTAATTTTGCTGGGAGTTGGTCTACACCACAAGCAAACATGTCTTCATACAAAGCTAGTTGAAACATGACAGCAAGTAAGCACAGATAAAGACAACATCCAGCCATTAGCACATAATTAAGACGGCACAAAAGCACTTTTGAAACAAAGAAAATGCCTGAATCAGTATGTAATACTGTAGATGAAGCATAGCAGACATGATTTCAACCTTTTACAGATCACGTTTGCCTAGTCCTGAAACATAAGCAAATGTACTGTACATAGATAAACAGATAATCAACAGAAACAAAGTAAATTCTCAATTTTTCTGTTAATAAGTCTATTTTGGGGGGGCTAAAATTCATTGATTTGTGATTCTAATTGTAATGATTTCCTACTTGTCTCTGTTTTATATTATTACAAACTGAACATCTTTGGGTTTTTGGTTGTTAACTGCACAAAGCAAGACCTCTCAAGAGGTTTTCTTCAATTTTTTTTTTTTTTAACTATTTTCTGATATTTTAGAAATCAAATTTGATGGATAGGGAAAACAAGCAGTAGATAAATTTATGATGACAATAATAAACTAATATAATGGAAATAATAAAACTAATAGAACTAAAATGAGTAATAAACATTTATTGTTGTCCATAGCCCAATACCAACACAGGGAATTATTTTCACTTTGTTTATAGATTTTTCTTTTTTCCAGATTGAACAGAACAGATCGGGGTTGAATTTTTGAAGATGATACTGTGGAGGGGTGCACACAGGCACACAAATTAGCAGATACACATCGTCAAGAAGAAATGCATGAAGAGCCGATTCATTCATTCACAAAGACATTATTATTCACACAAAAAGGCATTCATACATACTTAACCCCAGCAAATTATATTAATACGTGCATGTGCACACGCACACAAACATAGATAAGAAAAGCAGCAGGATCATGTGCTCCATTCATGCTTATTTAATTACACAAAGCCCAGCGTGAAGCAGAAAAGGGAACACTCCCACTGATTCACTGATGGAAGTAGCTGCAATGAAAAAGAGCCTAATGAGCCTGATGACAACGAAAGAAGCAAACACACTTTTAAGATGTTCTCATGTCAAACTATTGCACTGTCATATGATAGTGACATTCATTGGTTTATTGATCTACAAATAGCTTAGGTGGTATTTATGAGTTGGCCAGAGGCCATATTAAACCAGATTATGATATAAATAGTACAGAATTTGTCCACATCGCATTGTTTTTACTCTCTCTAACCTTTGCTGCTCTTGTGTGGCCGGACACTCTCACCGCTCTCTTTGGCTTTAACTCAAATTGTAAACACGGCGATAATCTTGAACCTAGTCATTACCAGCCGGTTCCTCCAGTACGGCCCCAGCTGGCAGCCTTGCTACCACCGCCTCCATGGAAAGTGTGAGCGGCCATTGGGGCAGCCGGACTGCCCAACACCCACAGGAGTTAGGCAAAGTTGCCACATAGCGTCTGTAAGGGTGTGGGTGTGTCTAGGGGTGGATTTGCTTTGTTGTGTTGTCACAGATTTAATAGTTACAGTCAAACAGGAACTGTAATGTCTGTCAAGTGAGCCAGAGGAGGTACTATGATTACATTCTAATTTGTTGAGTGTGCGACCCTGGGTACAAGATGCACGAGAAGAAAGTCTGACACTTCAGTGGGGGGGTGACTGATAGGGCAAACCTTTCATTTAGGTCATCTTTTTTTCAGCTAGTGATAGGAGATATTGGGCTCTGGTATCTCTTTTAGTTGTAGATAATACTGGCTACGTGCCTAATGTATGGCTTAAACTAACTCCTGCTGACGTCACTGCCAAGATACTACAAAGGCTTTCCTGCTTTCTACTTACACAAACATTACAGGCCATAGGTAAAACTGAACAGAACTGTCATTTAAGGACAGCAAACTGGCAAAAATAGCAAAAAATCCAGTTAAAGTTAGAGAGGGTCTCATTTTACAAACTCATTTAAGACTGTATAAACGTGAAAAGTGCAATTTACTTTTTGTTTGTCAGATTTTGTCCCTGCCAGCTGGTGTACATGAATTCTGAGACAGTCAAATCACACTTTATTACAACCGGCTAATTAAAGACGATCCATTACAGTGGTTTCTTTGGTGTCTGAATAGGTAACACATTTCTAGGATCAGTGTGTGACACTAGCCCAGACAGAGTTAGGATGGAGTTCATTTCCCTGTAGGTATTACTGATCTTGGAAATTCCTCTGTGCAAAGCACCCAGTACATATACAAGCAACTACAGCCAGTTTCAGCATCTGAACAAAAAGACTTCACACAGAAACACTGAAACCAGTTCTGAAGCTTGTTGCTGAACACAACAGCGTCTGCCTCTTAGTGACACCTAACACCTGTCACTGAATCACTTTCCGTTTGGCTTAAAGCCACAGCCACATAAGTTACTTTCATATTTAAAAATAACACCGCATCTACGGTGTTGTTTATGGTGCATTTGAAAGTACCACTGTGGAGGAAGCACACCGTTTTGACCTGAAGTGGACTGTTGTGACAACACGTATTGCACACTGTACAACACAGCAGGAACAGGACACACCATACAAGAGTATGAAAAGCCCGTTTCAGCAAAACCAATGAATCATTGTGAAATGTAGGCTTATTTTTCCTGATATACTGGTTAGCATTCTGGCCAATCATGTAACACAACGTCCTATTATTGTCCTTTGTGTCAGAGATACACCTCTCCATCAACATGCATAACAAAAGGCTTGTTTGGTTCCGTGCCAATATTGAATCCAGGCTTACATCAGACTAATACCTGTTTATTAATATTACCACTGTCAACTGCCAGGTAGCCACATATACAAAAGCTCCATACTTGTCAAATTGTTACCAGTATTTCTAGAGGGTCGATCAATATTGTTGAGACACATACAGAAAACTTTTAATATTATCTCCTAATATATCAACACAAGGTTATAATAAACAATAATATTAATGATCAGTTAATTTATCCATCTTCTCAATTAAATGATCATTTGGTGCATAAAATATCAGAAAACAGTTGAAAGTTTCTGAGAGTTCAAGGTCACATCTTTAAATTGCTATTTTGCCCAATCAATGGTCCAAAACTAAACATATAAAATTTAAAATGATATAACAGAGAAAAGCAGAATGTCTTCCTATTCAAGGGGCTGAAAACAACATGTTTTAGCAGCTTGGCTTTAAAAAAAAAATTGCTCAGAAGATCAAGTTAGTTGCCTTTTCTGAAAAGTGATGTTGCAACTCTACATCAGCTACTTGTTATCTCAACGAAAAAATTCTTACATCTTAAAGCCAAGTCAAGCCCCCAGTTACGGGACAGTTGCTTGTAAGAGGGCTAAAAAGCAAGCAAACCTACTAGACTGATGTTTTGATAAATGAGAAAATTAACTGTGTCACTTTAAATCACAAAAATGTAATACTGTGAAGTCCAGTGTAGTAAGAGGTGTACGCGTTTATGTGAAGGAAACACAAAATATTTTATGTGATTAGCTGGCAGATGTCTCTTTAAATTAGACTACATGTCATGATACAATGTATTTTGAGGTGCAAGAAACCACAGCACAAATACATCAGCTTTACACCACAACATCACTGAGTGTCATCAGAGTACAGTAACTCAGCTCTTTACTGTTCAGGGTTACACTATAACTTTCACTTTTGTTTTATAATGATGACTTACAGACCACCTCCACTTTGCTTTCATAACTGGCCATAGTACAAGTGATATAACGCACTCATGTTTTCAACTGTCTTAAAGCAGTACGGCACCACATTCCTTTATTGCTTGTGATTTTAGGTCTTAAGTCTCTCCTTCAGCTGAACAGCAAAGACACAGACTGTAGTGGTGATGTCATCCAGAGAAGAATCCTGGATCTGATCCACAAACAGTGAAACAAACGCTGTGACAATATGACAACAGCTGCAGTAATGTGTCTGGGATGAAGTATGGCTATATCTTCTAGTGCACAGCTGTGAGCCTTCCAGTAAACTAAAGCTCGATTGCATGGAATATGCAAAACAACAGCTCTTTCCGGGTTACACACTAATACACGGTAAATGGCCCAGTACCAAAAAGTGTCACCTGATGGCATCATTAATTCAGATGTTGATGCTCTCTGATTTCCATCTAATGAGACAGTTATCAGTGTTCATAGATAAAGGTTTTGTGGTTTGAAATTGGTTGAAATATTGCCTTATTCAGTATTAGGGTGAATTCTCCCATTAATTACTGCAGTGAACTGGTTTTGCTAATCTCACTGATGTCTGCAGGCCTGGATGGAGCACATCACAGACTCCCACAGCATCAGCAGCAGGCTAGCTTTGCATTGCAGCTTTTCTCCTAAAGCGGCAGCTCAACGGACACTTACTAGGTTCAGTGACACTGGCAAGCTGTTGTGACAGAAACGCCTCTTCGTGGTTGTCAAACGCACATAACCAGCAGACTTGTGAAGCAGCCAGATTCATCCCACAGCAGCTAACTTAACGCAAACGACACATACACACAGACAGACAGGCACAACATTAGCAAGCAGCGTGCTAACTTATCCGTACACTCATTACACTTTTTAGTGGTAGCGGGAAAAACAGCACAGGTTTGTCACAGACAGACCTGTGGACTAGAAGCTAGCTGTGTGAGCAGGTGACTGCAGGCTGAACAGGAAGGAGCTGTGCGTGTCAGCCTGGACAACCTGCTAGCTGGAGCTAAATTCGGCTAACAGCTAAGGCAGCTCGAAGTCCAAAACAGTTGGAGCACTATTCAGCGGAGCGACGGCACTCAGCAACACCACGCCCGGCTCCGGAGGAAAATGACGAGAAATAAGAAGGAAAACAACATTTCCTTTGTCACCGACTGTGGACGTGACAGTGGAATAAACAGAGGTGTTGATAACAGAGCTGTCAGCTTACTTGTTTGGAGCGCCGTAGAGTTGCTCGCTGACTGTCAGAAGAGTTGCAGCGAAGATTGTGTGTTTAAGAAGATGAATCACTCGGGAGTTTAGCGACACGCCTTCCGGTTAGGAATGTTAGCATTGTGTCACGCATGCGCCGTACACCTCTAGATGGACTATCAGTTAATTAAACCATAATGTATGTTTAGGAATTCTTCCAAATAGCCAGAAATTTTTCTGACCAAAATCAAAAGTCATAACTTGATTTCAAGAGTCCTATATTTTTTAAAATTAGAATTGTTTTTTTTATAGTATAGTATTGTACGGCAAGATTTTCAGAGTACATACTAACCTTTAATGTTAATGTTACAAACCTGCCTTTTTTGTTATTTTATGTTGTTGTAAGCTGCTGAACACTTGAATTTCCCTTGGGATTAATAAAGCATCTAATCTTATTTTCATGGACAGGTACAGTTGACATTTTAGTTATTAGGTTGACCATCATACAAAATATGTCAACTGAAGAGATGCTGCAATATTTTTGGGAAAAAAGTTCACTTGTAGTTATCAAAAAATTGTACTTTATTTGTGATTTCAATGCTGAAAATTCTGTCCATATGTGAGGGTAATGTATTTAACTACAGCTAACTATGGCACAATAAAATGTGTTTTCCTTGTGACTTGACTACCACATTAAGGATTTTGATAGTTACTTTAATGATTAGAGAGGAAACGCTTTGTAGTGCATCCAGGCACAATATCTGCTGCAAATATCCTGCTATGAAACGGAAAAATCTCCCACACAAAAAATTTAATGTACCAGACATTTTTTTACCTCACTAAATAGATCATACTGCAACAGTAAAATAATATCAAAGATTCAGCTGTGTAAGTAATGATTTAACTGTAACTGATTAACTGTGACTGTGTGTGTGACAGCACAAGAAAAGTATAATTTACTATTAGATCCTAATCAATCCTGTCTCAGTGTTGAGGATAATTTAGACTTTTAAGTTATTCATGAAGTTACCGCTGTGTTGTTGTGTTGTGTTGTGTGCAAATGCATGCACTTCTCGCTTTAGAGAGACTGCTGCTTTCTGATCCTGCAAGTATTTAATAAACTCAGAGGAAAGACTCCTACAACACTCTGGAAGCAACAAACTGAACTGCAGCTCCTGTTTACAGTTTTTGGGGATCTGTATGTCGCCTTGATCAACTAATTGCACCAACTGTGCCTTTGTGTTCCCTGTGATGTTTAGTGACACGACAAATGGCCAACTGATGGCTGCTATACTTCACTTAGACATTGCATTCACTGAAACTTAGACTCTGGACTTTCGGTGAATGAACTTGACAGAAGCTATCAGATCTGGCCAATGAGATTTTATGGGTAACCATAGTCCCCCCGGCCCCTATGTGGAGTCACATTTGCACATAGATGTATATACATGCATCTTTTTTTGACATATTTTAAAATATTGTATGTGTTCATGTGCATTTCAGTGCTAAACTGCTGTTTTGGTAACACCTCCCATTAGGCATTATTTCAGCACTCCTTTCTTGTACAATAATCAGATTGATAAAATATGTAAGAGACAAAGGCTATGTCTTACACAAAAGAGCGTTCTTTGGGGGAAATATAGAGCAAATGAGCCCTTTGTACTGAAAATGAATCTCACAGTGTGATAGTGGTTGTTCACCTCATGACAGTCGTTGGCTGGACATCTGCTTTGTGCTGATTTCAGAGCTCATTTTTGAAACGTTGCGCTCTGCAGTAGACTGGTGACCTGTCCAGGGTCTCCCCTGTCTTCAGGCTAAGTCAGCTGGGATAGACTCCAGCCCAACCGTGACCCTAATGAGGATTAAGTGGTGTATAGATAATGGATAGATAGATGGATGGATGGATGGATGGATAATTGAAACATTGCTGGAAACATTACTGACTTCTCTCTGTATTTGAGCTGAGTGTATATTACACAGCTTTGAAAATAACTATTAGAATACCTGTTGTTTTTCTTTACCCAAGTCTACATAACAAACCATTAACACTGATAATATTGTTCGAAGTTTATCATACCTGTTAAACAATTACAGCATCTTTTAAAACACATTAACATGGCTTCATCAAGGAAGAGGAAGAGGCAGAAAACGGTTAGCACAGTGGTCTAATAATTATTTCCAAAGATGTATATACATGTATGAGTGTGTGCATGTGCGTATGACTTGTCAGTAACCACACAAAAACACAATTCAAGCAGTTACAAATCTTTAATTGTCAAAAGTTAACACCATCAAATAAATATTACTGTTTCTGTATTTATCGTGTACAGTTTCTGTTTTAACCACATTTCTAAAAATCTTTTTTTGTTATGTTTTCAAAGTTAATTGGTTAAATAAGTAATAAAATACAATGGCTAAATAAATGAATGATGACAATAAATCTGTGTTGGTGGACAGTGACATGGAGAAACACAGGTTTTTATCTCACTGAATACAGATCAGACATTGACCTTCAACGAAAAACTTTAATTTTGTCAATCTTCTGTACATTTATTTGCTCATGTTAGTTAATCCAGAGAAAACTAATTCTGACATAAAGCGGTTTTGAGAAGTTTCAAGATGCACAGCGTAATGGCACTGCAGTTGGAATCTATTTAATGATGAAATTCATTGATGGGAAAAAAAATAATCAAGAAATAAATGAAGCAGTTGCTCATAAAATTGTTCTAATTATGCACTGCTGAAAAAATGCTTGAAAGACAGCACTATCCAAAAATGTCACAAAACTCTCCAAACATTATCACACCCTGCAAGTCCTAAAGGCTTCTTGCACTGTTTATTCGGCTTACCTGAACCCTGCTGTACACAGAAATATAAAGACAGTTACCACAGGAAATATTATAGTGTATGGCAAGCGATGCTGGGTAGAAAATGAGCACTGTGAGACAGTTTTTCAACCACATAAATGTGTACATTGACTTCCTCACCATGTGAAAAATAAAAGAATGAGAGGAAATTTCATGGTTATTTGCATTTCAAAGGTTCAACATGAGAGTAGTAGAGGAATATAGAAGGAGTGTACAGACAAAATAGCACAAACCAGTAAATGGCACTCCCTCATTCAAAATGCATCAAGTTCAAATCCCAGCGTGCATCTCTCTCTGCCAAGAACACGATGGGATCAAGAAATGCGTTCATTGCTTTCCGGTTAATATTTACATTTGAAACTTTTTGCATCTCTGTCAGTAAAGAGAAATTCGCTCAGTTCATTCGAAGCTTACCGCTGTGTTGCATTCAAAGGTTCAGGCATCCTTGCTTGTTCACAGGTTTCCACATCAGGGGAGAAACAAGAGGTTTAGAGCTGGACCTATGAGCCCGCGGGGTTTTCAACTGCCGTATCCACGATCCAGATTTAAATGCTTGTAAGTCTATCTACATGTGCAGCATCACAATATATCACTACAGTGCACACAGAATTCCCCCGGGAGAGTTGAGGAGATGAAGACTGCTGAAAGAAGATGGCTGGAGATGAAGAGCCGCGGTAGTTTGCTAGACAGCTTGCATAGAGAAATCTTCAATCGTCCGCCCTCCTCCTCGTTTTATGCAGAGATCCACAAAACTACACAGGAGATGTTGACTTTTCCTTTGCCACTGTTTTCAGATACATTTCATTCTGCTTAGCATGTCAAAATTGCTTCATATTTGCTACATACTTCATCATTTTTGGCAGTCACTGGGAAGATATGGAGCTTGGAAAAATGATGATCTAAAATAGCCCTCAGTCAGGAAAGACACAGTAACAGTCAACAGTGTATAACCAAACCCTTCGTGCGGGAGGATAAAGGGAAGTTTTCCTACAGACAGTTTAACATCTACTATCAATCACAAAATTATCAGTATACTTGTGAACATGGAAAGTTAAAATTTATGGGTATGAAGTGGGGAACTGGGTTTGAAAGGGGCCCCTTCTTGCCACTTACCACAATTGGCCAAGACAGTTCTCAGTTAAAACATTCAAAACCCCTAAATAAACGTGATAATTTAACCTCCAAAAACAGTGAGCCTTCATCCAGCAGATCCTCACTGGCAGCTGCAATAGGAGTCCAAATTATTGTTGTGTTGATGGTGGGTGCTGGTGTGTGTCTGTGTGTAAGGGTGATGGGGTGCTCACACCTCGGTGCTGATGGCTCGGGTGTTGGTGTAGAAATCAGGAGGCCTCCCTCGCTGGGTGTCCCTCAGCAGGGAGCCTCGGACAGCGGGCAGTGGCATCGCCAGCGCCTGGTTGTCATAGTGTGTGGGCATGTAGGTGATGCGCTCGCCACCGTTGCGCATCTCATCGGTGGTGCGGATGTAGAAGGGGGAGTCGTAGGGCGAGCAGCTGGGGCAGTAGCTGCGACGCCCCCCGGAGGTTTTGGTGGGGTTGGAGGATTTGGGCGGCTCTGGCGGCGACAGGGACAGTGGGGTGATGATCGATCCGTCCAGGCCAGAGACACTGCAGGCATTGCAGGCGAAGTGTTGCTGAGAGATGGAGCCGCTGTCAGACCCATTCTTCTTACAGCAGTAGTACTACAGAGAGACAGCTTTAGTCTGAAAAAAGTTCATGATACTTCAAACAAAAATCAACAAAATAATCACATAGTCCATTCCTGAGTCCTAAAATCTTATTTTTTCTCCTTTATTCCATCTTTCTACTGGTACAGGTTTCTATAACTAAAAGGAGACAAACTGCATTGTGAATTGGTGGAAATTTTCTTCCCCGCAGGCAGAATTTAGTCATTCAGAGATTATTTGGTAATGCAGTGTTTAAATCATGTACACTGTGAACTTTGCGTTTCCCCAGTATCTTTGAAATACAAAACTAAAACAGTTAGAATAACAAACACTTGTTAATGCTAGCATTGCATAATTATTTCCATATATTTTATATAGACTTTGCAATATGAAATGTACACACTGTATACTCACTTATTTCTCACCTTCTCTAGCAAGAATAAGGTTACCAGTAATTATCATCACATGTTGATGTTAATGCAGTGTTTGAATTCACTGATGGAAATTTAGCACAGACAATACAATGCAATAATACAATGTATCTAATGTATCAAAGATGCCCAGTGAAGGCCTACCTGGAGTCTACAGTAACAGAGCACAGCTATGATACACAGAAGTATCACTGTGGCCAGTATTCCTCCGGTTATGACAACAGTTCCAGCTGTCATCCGACCAGCTCTCCATCAAACTCTGACACAGGCACAGAGAGTCATATCATCAGCGAGAGCCTTCTTACTACTAAGTTTAATCAAAGAACACAAAGGTCAACATCACAGTGAGCACACATGCAATATAATTAGTTCATTGTAGGTAGGGGAACGGAGCGGACTCCAAAGGTCATTCTGTAATTATGTGAATTTATTTTAGTTAGAAAACCTACATAATGCAAATGACCTAAATACAGGCATGAATAATGACTGTTTGTGCAGCTGAAATCTGCAACAAAGCGGCATCGCTTCTACATCTAGATGGGTGACAAATTAAAGGAAAAACCAACATAAAGTGTGTTAGTAATGCTTTGGACTGCTATTTGCTACAAGAGCCATCCAGTGAGCCTTGGTATTGATTCTTTAAGATTCTCTAAATTTCATGTTGGTGGTGGTAGAGAGCATAGTTTGACATGTTTGTCCAAAATCTCACATAGGGGTTGTACTGGGTTGCAATCTGGTGACTGTGAAGGCCATAAAACAAGATTTATATAATTTCCATCAAGTCATTCAGGTACCCCTTGTGCTTTATGGATATGGGGCAAGAGGCCACCCCCATCTGGATAGAAATGTTACATCATAGGATAAACAAGTTGTCTCAGAACAAGTTTGTATTGATTTGCAGGGATCCTTTGGTCAAAAGTGAGAAGTGGACTGAAACCATGGCAGCAAAATGACCCCCAGAACCACTGGAGGTGTCAAAGGTTCAGGTTTTTCATCTAATTTGTCACCAGCCTGTATTTTTCTATTACTATTTTTAGCTCTTTTTTGATTCTTGGATGCCTTTATCACCAAATTGAAACTCTAAGTTTTGCTGCTCAAATGTCTGAATAGAAAATAAAAGAAACTTTGTTTTATTTTGATGTAGTATTACAGTTTTTCTCAGTCGCTTTGGTACATTTCTCGAATCATCCTCGACATTTGCAAAACAGTAAGTGCATTTCTCAAAACAATTCATACAAATAGCAAAACACCATGGATTACCTGCAAAAGCCAGTCTCTTGCTCAACATCCTTAGTTTACCTCTCAAAAGTAAATATCTGTGTCAATGAACATGTCAGTGCCATCAGAATGACAAGTCCTTGTGTCATTGTGCGGATAAGACAGTCAGATTGCTTAGTCATGTTGTCATTATAACAGTGGATTCTGGAGGGATGTTCTGATGTAAACTATGGCTAAAGTTTTGATGACAATTATTATAAATTGTAAGTTACACCTTAGTGTATGTGGGAGATTGATTGCAAGAGACTGGACAAGATTCACATTTATGTTGTTACTGTTGTAATCTGTTGACAGACCGCGTCATTTTGATACAGAAAGGAAAACAGCACTGCATAGAACAAAGAAAAAAACAATAGTAGAAAAGTGAACATAGGACAATCTCCTCAGGGAAAACTGTACATACAGTGCTGTAGGAATTCCAGTCCAGTCTTCCTGCACCTCCTGACATTCCTGTCTGTTGGGCCACAAATTCTCATCCACATCATGAATATCTTCTCTTGTGTCTTTGAGTGATTTCAGAAAACCATAACCCTTCACACATTTCCCTTCTTAGAGAAATTCAAGATTCACCTGAGAGCAATTTACCAATTCAGGACAGATTTAGAAAAAAAGTCTAATGGAAATGTACAGAAATATCCTTGACATATTTTGACAACTTGTTCAACCATTTTGCATGTAAAGTCTTATACGATGAACTAATGCCTAAATGTTGTGGGGGGGTGAGACTATTAAACAGAGACACATCATAATACATTTAGATCAACATGACATAAGCAGTTGATAATGTAGGAAACAGCAGAGAATTGTACATAATCATTTGCATGGATGTACCAAAGCATTTGCAACTTGTTCAAAGTAATGAGAAACTGCTTTTTTGATGTGCACAAGTGACACAATGATGTGAAGATTGAACAAGTAGTTTTGAGAATTTCAATTCTGTACCAAAGTGACTGAGAAAAACTGTAAATACCTAAGTTATTGTAACTGAATCACAGCATTCCATTTGACAAACAGAAAAACGAACCAAATAAAACTAAGTTAAAATGAATTTGCCTTGTGGCATTCATCTCACAGACTACACTTATAAGTGTGATTTATACTGATATACTCACGTTCTGCAAAGTTGCTTAACACCTGAAAGCAAGAAAATAACAAGGCTTGTTGGATTATATTGTAGAAAAATAGACAGACAGACAGACAGACAGACAGACAGACAGATAGATAGATAGACTTACATCAGAAGAGTGTTTGAGGGTTGTACAGGTGGAGAGAATTCAAATCAGGGTTCAAAGGTGAGAGGTCACACCGCTGGATAGCCACGCTGTATGAACATTTCTGAAGAGAGCAAGAAGGAAGGAAAGAGGTAAGGAAGCATGAAAAGATGGAGGAGACAAAGGTTTAACTAAAGTAACCATTTTTGTCCACAAGATGGCACCATGAGAACAGAAAAACATCTCGCTGTGGAACATGACTGTAAAATTCAGCACCCCCTTAGGAATCACTTGAAAAACAAGGGGTGTAGAAGAAGAGGAAGTAAAAACAGTGTAATACAACCCCCTTCAATATTTTATGCTTTCACTACCACATCTTAACTTACAAGATATTATAGGCATCAATCAGATTACATGTTCAGTTTCACTATGAATAATATGAATAATTAGAAAAACAAGAAGAGAGATGATCAAAACTGAGAATCACAGTACTTAAATGAAAACCCTGACATTTACTGTCTCAAATTCATTGGACTCGCTCATTCTTCAGCAAAGTCTCTCTCCCATCCACACTGAAATGCCCACAGACACACACATGCAGCAGTAAAAGTGATTTAGTAGCAAGGGACTTGGCTGGTTGGGGGATTTGGCCTGCAGGCTGAGGCTTGTCCAGGTGAAGTGAAATCTATTCCTGCTGATAATAACATGTCAAAGCCGTGATTGGGGTGGAGGCGGGAGACACTTTGATGTGGAATGAGAAAGGAAGGAGATAATGCAAAAAGGAAGGAATAAATGAAATAGAACCATGGGTACAGAAATGTGTGCAGGTTGGTGTACACTCACAGCTTCCTGCATAAGCACACAGAGCTAATTTCTCAGCCTGTCACTTATGATTTCTGATGTTCGACATCTGAGTGTGTGTTATGTTTTCATGCGAGACGTTCGTCCTGTAAATGTAATGTGATGGATGACGTCTGTCAGTACACCATGATGGGAGAGCAGAACAACAAACCCGTCACTCAGTGGTGCTGACCGCCCCGTCTGCAGGCCGGATTACCGCTAAACCCACAACAACACATAAATAAGACATTCATTCAGAGCAGCATCTGACCTATGCAGGATTTATGGTAAATATGAGATGCTGAGGTGCTAAGCTTCGAGCAGAGATGGGAAGCAGGCCACAGAAGTCTGGTCAGTAAACTTCTTTCTAGCCCTGCATACAGACTTTGATGTGTGACTAGTCCCCTTTAAGATCCCCCTTGAATAGCGACAGCTTCTCACCAGGCTGGAGCGCACATTGAAACTGACTGTAGTTTTTTTAGGTTCCATCAGTCACCCATCTTTTTCATACACTATGAATTTCAGAGTCATTCTTGTCCTCCATGCCCACACATATGGATGGCAAATAAATACTGTGACCTAAAATGACATGTTGTTGTTAACACTTGTTAATCTCTACATTTGACAAAAAGCCTTTGGGCCAGTGAGAATCACTGTGGTCACTACAACTAAACTGCCACACAATCCGGTGGTGTGTTTAGTGGTACAACAGAAATCGCTCCACTGTGTCTGACTAAGATCTGGATGAAAGCCATCAATTCACTCAGATTCTTCATATAAAGATGGTGATCCATCTGTGACATCACTCGTAGGTTTCCAGAGGAGTAGTTTTGAAGCTGAGTGTGATAGCTCCGATGTCACCATCTTGGCAGTATCTGATGCCTTCAAACTCCTAGTTGATCAAAAAAGATGGAATGTGAGTGGAGCTGAGGTGGGCCATGCAAACATCTATGAGCCATGTCCTAAATAATGCCTAGGTTTCATCCTTGATACTGAAATTAGCTATAGAGGCCAAAACCATTTTCAGTGGAGAGAGAGTAAACATGTTTACTTCTGCTGCAAAGTTGGACAATTGAATATGAGGGTTTATGGGGATTGTGCTGCTTTTGAAGCAGTCTCAAGTGGCCATTTGTGGAACTACAGTTTTTGGCACTTGCACAGCCAAAAACTTTTTCAGCCCTGGACGTTGCTGCATATTGGCATGATGTTCCAATGTTTTTTTTAATTTTAGAAAGATTTCAAGAATTTGGAAATTTAAAATGTAAAAACAATGCAAGGGAATTCTTCTATGACTGTTTATTATTATTTATTTATTCATAACAGCATAAGTCCCAGCTAGTTATCAGGCCTGTCATGATGAATACAGCATCACCTAATCGCAATTATTTGACCTGACCTTGATCATTTTGCACAACTGTAATAATCATTTCCATTTGCTTGTAAATACTTGTAAAACAGCAGAATGAAACTAACTGAAATGCCATGCTTCGTTCACTATTTTCAAGCCATTTCCCACCATTTGTGCCCCTTTTTACTTTTTTGGTGTAATGCCACCAACTGTTAACTCAATGTGCTGTTGATACTTGACCACCCGTGTCTTCATGAGAATCCAATGAAATTAATGTCATGGATTTAGTTGCAAACCCAAACACCACAGCATCGCCATGGGCACCGTTTGAAGCCACTAAAAAATGTAGAGCACAATAAAGTGGAGGACGCAGTTTGTGGGATTTGCAGCAAAAAAGTGGCCATCAAAGATGTCAATATCACTTATCTAAATAGAATAAAAACATGGAAACTTCATGACCGTGACAGCCTTAAATACTGTAGAAGCACATTAGGCTGCTTAAAGGAGAGGAAACTCAGTAGAAAACTGCATTAAGGTGTGATGACGTATGCCTGATGTTATGTACAGTGTAAGTGTTATGAGACTCTGAATCAGTTCCTTCAGGAAAAACACAAAGAGCTAGAAGTCCTGTCAGACTCTGCTGTGGTGAAGAAAAGATGACGGTGCTGCTTCCACAGGCTGCGATCTGAAATGCTACACTGGCACCAAGCTCATAAAACATGTTTCTGTCAGAAAGTACACTAGTCTTCAATTATTTGTGGAGACGGCAGCTGACACATTCCTCTTAACATCATTCATCATAAGTCTCTCCAGTGCGTGAAATTTCAGGCTCAGTACACCAAACTATTTTTCATAATTAATGCCAGCACAGTGACTTGTACTGCGAGGAGGAAATGGAAACGGAGTTATCGCTGTCACCATATCATCCTTTACTCAGACACACAGACATAAAGTAATACACAGATTTGTTTTTATCTCCTGTTTACATGTTGCTCTGCAAGCACTTTGAGACAAACTTGTTGGTTAGATTAATCTGAGTTTACTTCGTTGGACAGACTGTCTGCATCAGCACACACACTGTACACACTCGTATACACAAACACACACACACACATGCTGAGTGCAGACAGAAAGAAAGCTGGATCAGTCACAATTGGGTCCAGATTAGAGTGGCCCTCAAAACCCCACACTGCCTGAAGAGCCCTGGACACTGATAAGACTCTCACACACACACTGCACACATACTGTATTCAAAGAGGCAAACATTGATTTAATAATCACCAAATAAATCACAACATCCTAATAAAACAGCCATTAGAGCTGACAGCTGTCTTTACTGCACTCAATGTACCAAAACCATTACATTTCATTTCCTAAATGACACCACTGAACCTCAAAATTCACCACCAATATCTAATCCAATATAAGTTGTTAGTGCGGTATGGAATCTGATTAATCCCGCTACATTTGAGGCAGCGCCACTCCTGTCATTTGCATCAGTTTGCTGTACTTTACATGCATAACGCAGCAGGAAAGACAGCAGCTCAGGTCTTCAAGGGTTTGCAGATTTAAGCAGAACTTTGAGATTCTTTATACACACATTTTGAGCTCCTGTGACACTTCACTTCATAGAAATATGTTGAAGAAGCCACAGTTCTGGTTTCTGTTGCTCTGTTTACCTACTTTTAATTTATATAATACTATTAAAAATGTTTCTCTAGGTGTAAGAATGGATGATGAAATCCATTTGGTGAGTCACCTTGTTGTGAACTGGAGCTGCACTGCATTCTGGCCTCGGCACATTCATCATTAGATTATTTCTGGGAATATCATTATTTTTCCTGAAGCTTGGAACTAAAACATTTCAGCTTGAGGCAGAAAATACGTGTGTTTATTCCACCCAGACAGTTCAATTTCACACTCTGACACCTATCAGTCATTTTGATGACTTATATATTTACATGCGTCTGTAAGAAATGTTGATGTCTGTGAATGCTGAAATTGTATATTGTCTACTAATGGGATGTTAAGTTACATTTGGGTAAAATCAAGTATAGTTAGGACTTATAAACATTTTTTTAAAATCTGAATTATTTGTGTACATAAAAGCATTTTTAAAAAATGTAGTGTTGTTGGAAAGTTTGTAAAAACTTTAAATCTTCCTAAGTTCTGAAAAATTACGATCTAAAATATCATCAGATTTTCATACGAGGTCGGAATTTACATAAAGTGGACCCAGTTTAAAAAATGAAAAAACATATACTTTAGAATTTATTTATTGAGGAAAATAATCCAATATTACATATTTGAGAGTGGCAAAATATAAAAAGGATTAGCAGGTAATCTGATGCTGAAATTGGAGTCACGTGTTTTCAGAGAACAGAATGAAGATCTTTGGTGGTCGCTCTGTATCATTTAATGTCCCACTCGAGTTGTTAATTTAACCCCAAAAACCTCATCTTTGTGTAGTAAAGTTACATATTTCTGAGATGTTTCCATAAAAACAATGCTTTTCTGCCTTAAACTGGTTCAGATCAAACTCTGCACTGTTACTTTCTTTTGAATGTGCAGTGCTACGAAGTCCCCGCCTCTATCTTCCACTCATTTCAGATATAATTAGCATTAAATGACTGTTATTATCACACATCATTCCCAAATACTAGCAGAAGGACCAGTAGGAGTGTACTGTCATCCTCTCTGATGATTGATAAACAGTTAGTAACCCTGATAACACTGACAACCTCTTGCGGTCATGTGAATAACTGCATGTAAAATTTTCCCACCCTGTAAACAAGCAAAATGAAGCTTTGTAACATGTGGGAAACACAGTGACACGGTATTTCTGCACCACAACCTAACCAAGAAGTTCTGGTGCCCAAACTTAATCAAATAAAAACTGAACATGCAAGTAAACACAGAAAGAAAAACAGTGAGTAAAAACATAGAGACAGTGAGACTAATGAGCTCAATAGAAGGTGGAAGAAGCCCCTACTGGCCCATCAGTATTGGAATAATGCAACTTGATAACAGTTACTGTATGATATGATAACAGCTAAAACGGGTGAACCTCCACAAACCCCTCCACTGCTTCATGCAGCTCAAGTACACCAGCTCACCTAAACACTGTAAATCTATCCTGTGACTCAAAATGGTAAGTTGTATAATTAGAATAATTCAACCATAAATGTCTGAACTGAAAAAGACTGAAGAAGTAAGAAGAAGTATTCTGACAAATAGAAGAATAGAAAAAGGCCCAACCTGCAACTAGACAGGACTGGTTCTTTAGGTTTGTTACATATTAAACCCCAGAGGTGTGAATCTGTGTTTTGACAGTCATCGGTGGACTGCAGTGTTAAAGTAGAAATGCTCAGCCATGGTGTTGACCGCTACTTTTGCTCATGACATATCATCTTTCATATAAAAAGGGGAGGACACCCTGGACAGGTCACCAGTCTATCACAGGGCTACACATACAGACAAACATTCACACTTGTATTCACACCTACAGACAGTTTAGAATCACCAATTAACCTCAGTATGTTTTTGTACTGTAGGAGGAAGCCAGAGAACCTGGAGAACACCCATGCATGCACAGGGAGAACATGCAATCTCTACATAAAAAGATCCCAGGCCCTGGCCGGGATGCAAACCGGGTATCTTCCAGCTGTGAGGCAACGGTGCTAACCACCAAGCCACTGTACAGCCCTCACTACAATATTAAAGCACATAATCCAGGAGGTCACACAGGAACCCAAACTAACTTCTGAGCCTCTCTCACATTGGCTTTTGTCAGTATACCATCTGGAAAACATTGAACAACATGCCGTACATAGAAATGCAATAAGAAAGCTTCTGCCAATGAACTCAAAGGTTTGCAGAGGTACGTAATATTGGATTATTTTCCTCAATAAATCAGTAACAACGTATAACATTGTCATCACATTTAAGTGAGGGTTTTCTTCATCAATCTTTAGGACTTGTATGAAAATGTGATTACATTTTAGGTCCTATTTTTGCAGAAACATAAAACATTCTACAGATCATCAATCCACCTCAACCAAATTTTGATTGAGGTAGTTTGTTGCTAGACTGTGATTTTGGTCACTGTTGGCTGATTGCCCCAGGTGGAAACAAAGAATCAGAGCAGATGAAAGAACAAGCACAGCGTTTTCCCGTTTAACTAGGCACACACCTCTATCCATGTAGAAAAACAACAGAAAAGTATGGATGATACTATTGTAGATGTACAGATTTTTTTAAGTCAAAATAGCAGAACATCCTTTGGTAACATAAATAAAACAGATCTTACTGACGATCATATTTTCTTAGATTCTTATGAAAAAACATTAACTGCTCTCAGCAATCACTATCGTCCAGCGTCTATGTCACATAAAATTCACACTGACTGGGCAACAACACTGCTTGCTATTGATTGTATAAGACAATACAAAACACTCATAAACAGGAATTGCCTTAGAGCAGGATGTCAAGCTGAATGAATGAAAAGCATATATACTGCAGTTTACTCAGACAATCAATGTGTATACTACTGCAAATATCCCATGCTATGAGATGTCCTCATCACAAGACAAAGCAGTACTATACCGACATTTAAAACTGCAATGTATAGTTTGTATTACATCACAATAATTTTATCGATAGGTCCGGCTGCCTTATGTTACTTTAAACATATATTTGTGCATTGTGTTATGTTAAAAATAATCCTATGCTATAGAATCCCTCACGAAACAGTTAAATTAAATTATGTTTTATGATACATGTCTTTGTCATTTGTTATGATATACAGTATATGCTACACTGTGTTTCACTCCATTATGTTCGATAATGAAAGGTCTAATAATACAGCGTAGTACACTACATTGATGCTTAAAGGGTTTTACACCTGCAATCATTGGTCTTTAATTTTTGTGGGCTTTATCAGCCTTTTTTATTAGCTTGTTGGCACTTCATTGTACCCACTTCTCTTATTGCTTTCCTTTGTCTCTGTCGCACAAGGTATTTTATTTGTAGGATAAAAAAAAAAAAGTTATGTTGTAAAATTACAGGTCTCCCAGATGCCGTTTCTGGCAAACCAGAGTAATGAGAATATGACAGAAGAGCGCTCACTCTCTGATGGAGTGTTCCCTCCGGATTTCTCAGCCATCAGTCTTCAGCAGCATATGAAGGACCTTGACTGCCATAGAGGATTTTTACAAGATTGATTTTTTGGATCTTAAAATGCTCAAACCACCAGTCACATAGCGTCTGTCTTTGCTTCTCCTTACACACTACAAACATCATCCATTCTTGAAACATAAAGTCTGTAGGTTTCCTGCAATACTGAGTATGTTCGAGCAAGACATCAACCTGCTTGCTCAAATGTTCATAAAGACAAAGACATTCCACTTTTAGATATTAAACTTTGACATGATTTGAGGATTTTGAAGTATTTGTAACTTCAGATGAGCAGCATTTAAATGAATTTTTACTATGTGCAACACTTTCGAATCCACCAGATCCTAAAAACACGGTAGTCCTGCTCAAAGGAAGACTTTTAATTTTAATAGCTGACACGCAACAAAGCATGGTTTTCCCTGAAGATCCCTAAAACCTGTAACTGGTAAAGCATCTAACTAACTCCTCAACAGTGCAATTTTTGCACTGTGTTTCTTTTTCTTATCTATTCCTGCACTGCCTTTATACTTTTTCTTTGGAGCTGCTGTAACGGTGAACTTTCCCCACTGTGGGATCAATAAAGTTTATCCTTATCCTTATCCTTATCCTTCTTTCTAAAAATGAAAAACAGACCTGACGTGGTGTCCCTCAGGGCTCTATCATAGGTCCTGTTCTCTTCAGTCTGTATATGTTAGCAATTGGCAGTGTTAGTAGAAATAACTTGATTGCACACATCACAAGTAGCTAACTCAAGAATTCTTAAGGTTGAATCTGAAAAAGAAAACTGACTGCAGTTGCAACAAAAGCTGAGAGAAAAAAATATGAACAGCAAAATTAAGTAAAGTTAAGCTTTTATCTCTAGAAGGTTGTACTATTGTACCACTCTCCTACCTGGTGTATCCAAAAAACTTACTCGACTGTAAAGCATGTAAACAACCAACCCTGTCTCTCCTGTAGTATGTTCATATACAGCTAAACTGCATTCTCCTTCACGTTTTAAAATAAACATAATATGATGGCTCTCTTTTAACATGCTAGATCACCATGGGTACTTCTGCTGCTGAAAAAAGTTCTTTCTTTGTTTTAACTGTGTATCCAAAAATTTTTAAGTTGGAGTAAATGATGTTTTATCAGACAGACTTATTTTGTAGATCAGTCCTGGAAAATGAGAACCACACGTTTTCTTTTTATCCTAAGCATAAAAAAGTTGCAACATGATGTTGATGCTGAAACAATATATTGAGCAGGTCAACAAATTACTGAGCAGCTGTATGTCCTGTTTTTCATTTAAGTGTTACTAAGAAACTATGTTGTTTAAAAAAGCCTGACAGCCTCTTTGATTTTATTGGCTGTTTAGTGGGTCAAACTGGAAGTGAAGGTCAAAACAGCTCAGTGTTTAATGGTGTCATCACATCAGTATGATGTCTTAATGTTTATATCCAACTCAAGGAGAGAACTGTCACTCATCGAATGCACTTGAAATGTACTTTCAGCCATGGTCTTGTCAGACCGCAGTGACAAGTTAATATTGTGGGCTGTCTTTGCAAGGTTAATTTGACCTGAATGTGGATGAGGTACAGGTCTAATATTATTTCCTTCCCAACCTTAATCCATTTCAGTAGTTGTTTATTCAATTTTCAGCTGCTTAGGAACAGAAGTGCCTTTGAGCCATGGATTTAACATAATACAGAGCTGAGTATGAACACGTGAGAATGTTGAAATGTACCGAAAGCACAAAAATCTGTTTTTTTAAACCTGCCAAATCTCCTGTTAAACTCCTCTCTGCTCCTGACAGCTTCAGGTGTCTTAGCAGCAGCAGCTCAGAACCAAATCCCATCCAGGCAATAATTCATGCACAATTTCAACCCTCAGCCTTAATCTGGAAAACCACCATTTTGTCATCCGAGCTCCACAGCTCCATGACTGCAGTTGTAAGCAGAGAAAACAAGTCACACATCCAAACAGGATTCACAGTCACAGTTGAATTGTAATTTGTCTAATCCTGTTATCTGGTGTTCCAAAAGCTTCCCTCTATCTGCTTCCTCTCTCTGCCGTCTATGCTGCGGCCCGGCGTGGGCGTCTGTGTGCGTTTGCATGTGTGTGTAAGCATGTGTTTATTTGCATTCGTGGGTGTGAAGTAAACACATTGAGGTTGGGGAGGCGTTTTAGAAATTGGGGTATTTCTTTTACATGAAGATTATTTAGCGTAGAAGTATTATCATGGATGAAATGTAAAAACAAAAACAACATAATCTGCTGAAGATTCACTGGAAAAGTTGACAGAGTGACGGATCTGAATAAAGTCACAACATAACTGTTTGGATTATTCAGATTTTTTTCTGGTGTTGTGAGGTTAAAAGTTCACTTGTGTTTGATGATTGCAGTGTAACCATGGATGGACCTCGGAAATGTATGTACATTACCATGGAATTAATTTTTTGGGACCAATTGGTCTTAGATATACTGTATATAGTCATGGTAGAGAGCAGGGGAATAACATGCATTAAACGTGTAGCCAGTAAAGTTAACCAGGAACTCATTGATGACAGAATTTCCTTCCATTTGGTTTGCACCTTAACTACTTGATTATCAAGTCATCCAATTTTTTAAAATATTCTATGTCAGTATTAGTTCACAACCACATTTGCTGAACACTGACCACACAGTACAGCTGAGGTTAGTTTTAGAGGTTTGGCCACACATTAAATGTCGGGCAAATAGAAGCATGACCTGATAACAGTGCAGAAGGTGAAGTTACTACAATTGATTCTAAAGGGGATTCAGATGTGTTTACCAAATGTCACAACAATCAAGCTAATACACACTGAGTCTGCCAATGTCAATTTTCCTGCAGTGCTGCATGCAACAGGCTCACCAAAGACAGTACAGGCCTAATTATCTGGGGAACATAAATGCCTGTACAGAATTTCCCAGTAAATCATACTAGTTCTCATCAGTAGCTGAAATAAGTGGCAAAAAGTTTGAGGGATTATTACTTTCAGCAGGAAATGTCCTCTTAGAAGTATGACTGTTGGCACAAAATTGAATAGAAGTTAATATTTTGACCTGCTGGTAGAATTAAATGTAGTCTTCTGGGGACTACAAATGTCTATACGAAGGTTCAGTACAGTCTGTTCAACAGTTGTTAAGATAGTTCACTTCTACCTAGTGATATTGAAAATCTCATATCTTTTGTCACTTGGGAGTAGAATAATTTTGCCTACTTACATAAGGCTCCCTGAAAATGGTCCTGAAGGAGACAGTCTTTTTTTATAGCATTCATTAAACAAGACAAGTTTACCTTAAGTTTTACACTCCAGAAATCCATTCAAAGTTTTGAAGGTTCTGCTGAAACTTCCATACTACTAACTGACTTCTCTGTGTTCATTACACCAAGATATTCAAACCAAAGACAAGTAAAGTGAATAACATTGATTGTGTTGGTATAATGCAACATTCTGCTAGGAAGCATTGTGTCCTGTCATTCATGTGAATGTTCCTTTGACATCAATGTTTGACAGAGGAGGTCTTGACAAGACAAAGTGCATTTTTTTCTTTTTGCACATTGTACAAATTAAAGTTGTTTGATTTCAGAAGTTCGGTTTTCAGGGTACTTTTAAACACAGTAAAAGATGCAAACAAAGTAAATGTGGGAAAGATTACATTATATGTGGAAAGAAAACTGTCACCAACTTTTTTTGACTAGTTCACAACTACACTTTTAGGATGCTATAATATCCCTGTTGGTAAATAGATTAACTTCCTGGAATCAAACGCTTATATGTGGCCTTGAAATCCCTCTTCATGTACTGAAGAAACCACAGAAGCTCAACCAACCGTTATCCTATCTTCCCTCTTAAGCTGCCGCAGCAGATACGGTCCAGTGGACAGAGATTGATGACACAGAACATTTTAGTTCAATTACTTGATTTTGCTCAAGGTCATTTGGGGCGAAAGAATGCAATGAATGTGGAGAACCACTCTCCAGAATGATCCTCTTGGCCCTTTAAAAGGGCATGATCGATACAGATGGTAAAACGACTTTGTCCCCGTGAAGATGGAGAGAGATAGGACAACAGAGAGTTGGAACACACTTTGAGTCTATTTCTCCGTCCAATCTGGACCATGTTCTGATGCCGTATACGCTGCTGGCAGATTTATAACTGGTGTACATTATGCCGTTATGCAGCTCTCCAGGCTACTGTACTCCAGCCTGCCAGCTCCTGATTCAGCCTTTCTACACACTCGCTGTGACTCAAGACGTGGTGAATACCTTTACTCACAGGGCAAATGAAATATTTATTGCTCACAGTCCATCTGTAATTTTTATACAAACATCAAATTCAATTTCCTAGCTTTTCACAAAAGACTATCACTAGATATCTAGGCTAGTGTGATGACTATGGCTCTCCGATCTGTCGTCTACCCTCTACTACAATTTTACCACTATTACAGACATGACTGCGCTGCTAATAATACTATTACTGTGATTAATACATTTATGACAACAGCTGTTAGTGCTCTAGGAAAGCAACATAGCTACTCCTGTTCAAAAGTTAACACATTAAACATAACAGCGCATAATTATTTACTATGTTCTCAAAATATACCTGCTCAAATCACATTGGTAACTAGAAAAGCACTCAGAGAGCGCAGTACTCCGCCAAGGCTGCTCAGCTGACATATCATTTCCGACGGATGAAATCTTTAATAAAAAATGACCTTGCACTGAGCACAGGCATGTGTTATGCATGTGCATGTTATGTATGGATACCAAATTGTGTGTAAATTACTCTTATAAAGGTCTGTTGATCAGTTCATCATTTTTGGCAAGCCTTTGTTTAGCTACTGGTAAAATAACCGTTCTGTCCATGCTTCTATTTTGAAGGCGTATTTTTTAATGTTATGGGCTTTTATTTTGCCACCATTCCAGCAGCACAGGAAGTGATTATCTAAGAAGTGGTTTCTTGACATGACAAAGACGCTGCCAAAAAGTCCAAAAACACACATAAAGATGAAAGAAAACGGTTCCATGCTGTTGCTGTCTTGCAAAGGATGTGTCTAAACTTATAAGCACCTAGCTAGCACCTATCTCACAACGGGAAATCCTTAACAAAGCCGTGGATTCAGACTATAAGCCACATCACTGCAAAAATCTAATCACTTGGTCCTTGTGTCATTTCCGATCTTCCCCGAAATTTTCATCCAAATCCGTTAGTCTGTTTTTGAGTAATGTTTCACACAGAAAGACAGTCAGACAGACAGAATCACAGACAAATGTACACCGATCTTCACATAACCCGGTCATTCCTTGGCAGAGTAATAATGTTGTTAGTGTCTAGGGGGCTTTCAGTTTAGTTCATTAAATTGAGACATATTATTCCAGCTCTACATTTTTATTTTGGCACTCCCCTAGAATAGCTTTGCATGATTCAGAGTTTTAAAATAAATCCTTATTGATCTCATATTGCCTGTTTGACAGCCACTCAGTTGTGTCTCTACCTTACACAGGCAATGTGGGCTCTGGTCTCTGTAAGGCCCGCCTACCTGAAAACCAACTGTTTTCTGATTGGTCAGCTTCCGAAAGCATGCTGAGGGGCAGCATCCAGTGAGCACAACCTCAAAGCCTGAAAGCCAATTGTCTTAAGTAACATAATTTCTTGTTCATCATTATACATGGCAACTTATCAAATGTCTCTGTACATATTTGAGCCATAATTCCATCCACAATATGAGAATTAGCATCCGCAGCAACAAATACTACAGCAAGATGTCTCTGTTGAGTAACTACACATTATTTGTACATTAGAGTGCATTAAATACCCATAATATTATTCTCAAGTAGACTGTTCTGTGAGAATGTGTACACACAACCAATGTTCCCTCTAATTTTTCATGAGTCTGAGCAAACACACAAACTCCCTGAGCGTCCCTTGGACCACTGTGAGCAACATCAGATGTGTGCACTGTGGTCACACCAGCATCACATCCATTCAAGTTACATGGTTCATTAAAAGAATCAAATTACAGCATTTACATTTCTGTTAAAACACTTTGTCAACAGGAGCCAGTTGAAGGCTGCAGTGATTTTAGTGACACTACAATGTATAAGAGTGAAGTTATTGAATATTTGTCTCTCTTTACTGTTGCAGCGGTTTTACAAATTGCAGACGGACCCTGTTCACTCCATAGACACCAATGTTATTCCTGTAGCTTGAAAGACAGCTACTTTTGATAAAACTGGGCTTGTAGCACATTGTCTGCCTTGCAACAATGGGAAAGAGGCACCGTTTATGTTTTGACAACCTATATCTAACGAGTTATTGATGCTGGAAGTCTGAATCTGTGAATATCTTTCCAACTTTACTGAACTTGGGGCCACTACCACCTAAGGAGTGATATATTTAATTTTGAAAAAAGCATTTAGCCATACTTAAAGCTTTAAGTGCTTTATTAACACGGAACTAAAAATTTTGTATTGTTTTATTATCACAGGTTCTGTCTAAAAAGAGGTGGCATCATTTAAAACAGTGAAATCAAACTAACAAAATGTAATGACCAACCAGTGAGTAATACTGGATTCTGCAAAAACATAAACAACTTTTTTTAAAAATCTAAATCTTATCTTAACACAGTTAATGTATTAACTTATTTTTGTGTGTATGCATGTATTTATTGATTTGTTTAGTATTGTTAACATATCAGAGTTCTGAGTGAATTTTTCTTAAGATAGGCAAAGGCCATTTATTGATTACATATAGGCTATTAAATGTTTATTAAAAACTAAAAAGCATTTAAAAAAAAAAACAACTTAGGCATTTATTGAGTCACTAAAATACTGTAGAGTACAGACCACATCAGCATGATTATAAGCATCCTCTGGTAAATTAACAACCAGATACTGATGTCTCTCACCATATGGACTTCAGGAGATGACTGGGGGATGATAAACTGTGACCTACTGGTTGGGTTCTCTCTGTTCTCATGTTTCTTACATGTTTGTCCCCTGACAGCCGGGTCCTAATGTTTTTTGAGCAACACACCATACTATTACGTTTTTACAATGATGGTTCTACTATGGAACCAGTTTGACATGTTCAGGTGTTCTTTGTGTGAAAACTCAGAGATTTCAGGGATCAGAAGGTGGTTTTCAACTTTCTTTGTCAACTTTCTGCTTCAACTTTAAACTAAATTTCCTTCACTAACCCAGCCCTCTGGACTCCCAGTAAGCTGTGTTCCTATTGGCTGTCCAGGTGGCTGTGTTCCTATTGGCTGTCCAGGTGGCTGCTTGGTGTTATCAGGAACACCTGAGCAGCTCAGTGTCTTCCTGCTTTATTTAGCTGCAGACAAACATTTCCTCTGCTTCTCTCCACCAGTGAACTGGGTTTAGCTCCATTGCTTTAGTTTGTTCTTTAGGCGTTGGCTTGCAGCTTCCAGCAGTAAAATCATCTTTAATGTGTTTCTTGGTGTGTTTTAGGGCTTTGTACTGGATAGTTGTCTTGGTAAATGTGGTTCTTTAGCCACAGTTCGCACATGGTGCTAATGTGTGCAGTGATTAGTGGATTTGGTCCAGCTGAGTTGTGTCTTTATCTTGGCTGTAGTGAGTCTTTAGAGGTTTTTGGTCAGACACATTCTGTATTCTTGTTTGAGAACCAATGTTGGTTGTCCAGAAGGTAAGAGTTCCTGTCCTGATTCTCTGTTCTCAGAGGTTCTCTGGTAGGCTGCAGGAGACTTTAGCGTTTGGGTTGTACTAGTTTGGTTTTTGTATGGTTTCATTTGGACGACTATCTTGAGGCCCCTCCATGTGGTTTAGTGAGGTTTTCTGGAACAGTTCTACAAAGCAACCTGCAGCAGAAGAGACTTTGAGAGTTTTTAGGAAGTTCTGGAGACCAGACTTTAGAGAAGCAGAAACATTTGTCAGCAGTTTGAGCAGGAGAAGGTGAGCTTCAGAGTAGAAATGAGACAGAAACCTTCTTGACCCGTGTGGTGAGGTCCTGTACCAAGAGTTTGAGCAGGTTGTGAAGAGTCTGTAGTTCTTTGGTCTGAAAGCACAAGAAGAGTCGACTCATTAAAGGAGAAAACAGGAGATATTGTTGGTTCTTCTGTCGCTCTGCAGTTTCCTTAGACTGAATATCAAGTTTATATTTTAAATGATTTCCCATGTGAGCCCAAGAAGACTTCAATAAACTCCCTCCATCCCCTGGACACAACATATTTTATTACCATGTTAAATCTTTTTTTAAAAAATGTTTTTGAGTTTTATTCATAGTTTTAATCATAGTTTTTTTCTTTGCTTGTTTAGTTTTGTCATCTGTGTGAAAGGTGCAAAACAAATAAAGTTGAATTGATAAACTGAATAACTGACTAACTCATGATTGTGACAACAGAAGTATTTTCATTGTGATTTAAGGGTTTATTTCATTTTTAAGGTTGGGGTTAAAATCTTGACAGAAAAATAAGATTAAAGAAATAAACTACATAACAAAAAGCAATTAAATCAAAGGAAAAAAATTAATACAATAAAACTTTTTAAAAGTTTTATTATTAAAAAGATTTAAGAAATTTAAGATGTAATTTTCTAATTAAACATTTACATTTGTAATTAAATGTTTTGTCTTTTTAAAGGTTTAATGATCTAATTAAATGTTTTGCGTTTTTTAAAATGTTTGATATTCTTCGTGTCTAATTGTATTTTTTAAATGTTTAATTCTGGAAAATATTTTATCTGTAATTTTGAATATTTGTATGATAAAAGTTTTGTTTAATTTCATAATGACATGTATTGTATCATGTTGAATTATCTCATTCAATATTTTGTCTGTTTAATAGAGTTAAACATTAAATACAATTAAATTATATGTACATATACCACCTTTTAATGTTTACTTTTCTTTTTAAATGCTTCATTGTATTTTCTGTTTTCAATACCTATTTGAAGTTTTATTGTCTTTAAGATGTAATTTTCTAAATAAACATTTAATTTTGTAATTAAATGTTTTGTCTTTTTAAAGGTTTAATAATCTAATTAAATGTTTTGTCTTTTTAAAGGTTTAATGATCTAATTAAATGTTTTGCGTTTTTTAAAATGTTTGATATTCTTCTTGTCTAATTGTATTTTTTAAATGTTTAATTCTGGAAAATATTTTATCTGTAATTTTGAATATTTGTATTATAAAAATTTTGTTTAATTTCATAATGACATGTATTGTATCGTGTCGAATGATCTCATTCAATATTTTGTCTGTTTAATATAATTTAATGTAATTTAATGTTTAACTCTATTAAACAGACAAAATATTGAATGAGATCATTCGACACGATACAATACATGTCATTATGAAATTAAACAAAATTTTTATAATACAAATATTCAAAATTACAGATAAAATATTTTCCAGAATTAAACATTTAAAAAATACAATTAGACAAGAAGAATATCAAACATTTTAAAAAACGCAAAACATTTAATTAGATCATTAAACCTTTAAAAAGACAAAACATGGGTGCCCATATAGCTCAACGGGTTAAGCGGGTGACCCATGTACAGGGGCTGGTCCCCAACACAGCGTCCCGGGTTCGATTCTCACTTGCGGCCTTTTGCTGCATGTCTTCCCTCCGACTCTTCTCCCCCGTTTCCTGTCTGTCTCTCACTACGCCTATCCAATAAAAAGCTGAAAAAGGCCAAAAAAAAAGACAAAAAATTTAATGTTTAATTAGAAAATTACATCTTAAAGACAATAAAACTTCAAATATCAAACAGAAAATACAATGAAGCATTTAAAAAGAAAATTAAACATTAAAAGGTGGTAAAACATTTAAAAAGAAAAACCTTAAAGATTTAATCGAAACATTAAATATTGGGAAAGAAAAAGAAACTCAAACAAGCCGATAAAACATTTGAAAAAACAATTAAACATTAAAAAGACAAAACATTTGGAAATCAAATCAGACATTAGAAAAGAATAAAAGGTGAGAAAAGAGCAAAAGTAAACGTTTAAGAAGAATCAAACTAAAGACGAACATTTCAAAAGACACCAGTTAGACTTTAGAAGATCAAATTAAACAGAAGAGACAATAAAACGATCAAAAAGAGCAAAAACAGATGAAGGTCTTAAAGCGTTTTCTAGTCTGAAATGAAAACATCAAGTTGTTTCTTCAAACATTTCCTCTTTCTATGTTCTTGGTTTGATTGTGGATAGATTTACTAAGAACTCATTTCATTTCCAGATAAAGTCTACTAGTAGTTGAAGGCATCAATCAAACTAATGTTACCTTCTGATCTCCACAAACTTTACTGTTCAGTGAAGAGAATCAAAGTTTGTTGAGGATTTCTAAAAAACCCACAGGTGAAGGTCTGAGAAGAACTCAGATGGATGGTGTAAATGTGAAATCAAGACTCATGGTCACAAGTTTTAAGGCTTCTGTTAACCAGAAAGTTCAAACTAACAGAGAAGTACTGAGAAATTTTAAAAATTTCAGTCCTCAGACTGTCTGAAGGTTCAAACTAACAGAGAAGTACTCAGAACTTAAAAGATATCAGTCCTCAGACTGTCTCAATCGTACGACGTAGTGTGTAACTGTATGCAGCACAGTGAGCCGGCATACTTGTTTCCGTTTTCACGCCGTCTACATCAACGGAATGCACTGAAACTTTTCCCCCACTAGCTTAGCCTCGCTGTAGCACGCAGCTCAAAGGGGCGTGTCCTATCTACTCATTCATATCTATGACAACAACGGTAGCTACGCATAAGGACGCCTGACGTTGATTAGCTGCGTAAATACCATTATATACAGTCTATGGTAAATACGTATGTGAATCGCATCATTGGCTGCAGCAGCCAGTCACCGGTCACTCACTGACTCACATTGAAAAATAGAACAGAATGAATTGTTACGTGTTTATTTTATTTTCAATTTAGGTTGGATTTTTTTTTTGTGCGCAGCGCAGATTTTCTGTGTGCGGAGGCCGTGTCAGCAGTGCGCAATTGCGCACGCGCGCAGCTTAGAAGGAACAGTGCACACAACTACCATAAGGACCACACTGTGACTTTGACGGCATGCTGTGCCTGGAGATGACTGCATTGAGAAGTCTGTGACGCAAACCATCTAAAAGGTAGAAAAAACTTCAGAAATGTTTTATTCAGAGCAGTCGGAAGCTCACAAGGATGACTTTTACACAAGTTAACTCATCTGGAACTTTTGCAACATCTAATATGACCATTCAACATTGAAAAATTGCAGTTGGCACAAAGCCAACAATAATAAGCCAACAATGCATAAGGTTTTTGTTCAAACTTGGTTTACTTAATAACAATGATGATTAGATCTGATCAATGGCTACTAGATAAATGACATTCCAAAAACAACTGGCAGAAACTGGAGTATGACTAGTTTCAAACATCCCTCCTTTAACTCAACAAAAGCTGTTGGAGTGCTCTTTGGAAAGGCATTGTACTGTTTTAACAGCAGTCTCCATCAGCAGATTGTTCTCACACAGTCAGCCTGCCCCAATACTGAAATGTGTGGATAAGTACAAATGTTGAGTAGGTCAGTGTGAGAAAAAAACATTCCACTTCCCAGCTTAAACAGACATCATCACATTTAGATATTTAACACACAGACTGTTCAGCCAACAGAGAAGGGAAAGCTGCACTTCTAGTTGTCCACAGATGCTGCCTGTTTGCTTAGTTCAAATAGGCCCTATGAAATAGTCTTTTCTTTCCTTTTATGCTAAGATAAATTCATGAGGAGAACTGGTTTTGGTTTATACTGTTCTGAACATGCTGTAAATCCCCCTCCTTCAAATCCTTCCTAAGTGGGGTTAAACCATAACCAGTGCCACTGCTGACCTGAGCTTGGAAAGAGAAAGCAAACGACAACCGAAGAAACAGAAAGAAGATTGCTGAAGGGAACTGTGTGACAGCATCGCTTTGAGCAAACAAAATGTTGCTTCCTGCTTTTATCCAGTACAACCAGCTGCAACAGTAGACAAAGCATAATTTTAAAAAAATCACCAACACTCAGAACTACATGACAGGTTGAGGCCAGAGGTGAAATTTATCGACAGGCAGACTTACATCTGCAGCAGACGTCATCGAGCATAAAACAAAAGACCACTAAATGTCAAAATTATACAGTGAACTCACCAGTAGAGTTAGTTTCATACTAACTGTATACAATGCTCTTTATTACAGAGTGTATTTGTAATTAGTAGGCAAAATATTTCAACATTTTATGCATGTAGGAAAAAATACAACACCTACCATCAGCTGTCTTTGCCTTTGACATTTAAGAAAAAGTTTCTTTCTAGAAGTTTAACACTTATTGCGAGAAGCTCCTCTATTTCCTTAGTGCATTGCTTTGGAGGACAGTAGTGTCCATCAATATAAGTCCTTTTTCACAGTTTTTGGAGTACATTTCTGTATTTATTTCCCTCTGTTTAGAATAGCTACATACAGGAGCATGGAAAATTGCAACACAAACTACTAGACAAGCAGTGGGTCAGTTAAAGAATGAGCATGCAGACAGTTAAAAATTGAGACACAACCACAATTTGTTAAGATTCATAACAATCTGAACCAGTAAACTGCTGCTTCTAACCTTCGGGGAACGGTTCGAACCACAGAGTGACTGACTCACTCGTACTTCAAACTGGAAGGCTTCAATTGATTTTCTAGTTAATTTATGTCCAGTTCAGACAGATTCACAGAGAAGAGCTTGAGTAGGAAAAGGGCCTAACTTTAAAGATCTTGGCTGCTTTGCGTCCCCATACTTTACGAGGTTTACAGGGATTTCATTATAGCTGCTCAGCTCATCCCCTGCTGTCCTGCGATATGCCAGCTTCTCTTCGCATTTGGCAGCAGTGCAGCACCGCTGAACACACACCCAGTATAGGGCAGCGGGCAGCCAGGGAAGCTGTAATTACTGTACCTCCATTCTGCTGGTCAGCACGGCAGTCTCATAAAAGGAAATGAAACGGCCCAGCTTCCATCTTTGAGGGAGTAATGTACCACGAATATTACATTAGCATACATTCACATGAACATTTTATCTGTGACAGTTAATAAAGAGAGGGAGCAGAGCCACAGATGACAGGGCCAGCAGCAGGAAGGCAGGCCTGCTGAGGTGGCTTTCTCCAGAGTAGAAGGAAGTTAGGGTTCAGTGATGTGCTTGCTTTCCCATCCAGGCTGTCTCGAAATAGCCGTTATACAAAATATATTGCACTAATGGCAAAGCAGTTGCCATTAAGTAATACAGCATCTACTGGTTCTCCTCGAAGTATTAGGGATTAAACTGTACTACACTTACACTTCTACATTTCCACTTCTATACTGCATGATGTCAGATGTGAGGTTGTTCTGTAAATGCACAACATTTGGATTTTGACTATGACTTAGATCTGACTTACAGTCTTCAGACAGACATTTAATCCATTACAGAAAGCGCTCTGGTTTTAGACTATTATCTGAGTGACTAATTTGCATGAAGTCTCGGTAACTTAAGACTTTTTCTAACTAAAAGATGTCACCGAATCACCATGTCAAACTACCGGGTTCAACAAACAAATGGAAGAAACCTGTATGAATTCAACAAAGCAGACTGCATAAATAATGATGAACAAAGCGTCTGTGACATTACTCATTGATTTTCTCAACATTGGTTTTGAAACTCAGTTTGGTGGCATCGCCTAACCCCCATCTATACAAAAATAAACAAACAGGGGGCAAACAACTCCCCTCACACTCTTAACTATGGAAAACTTTATGGCATAGTGCAATTTAAACAGGTGAGTTATATAAAAACTCACCTCCATACAATCATCATTATGAGCTATAGAGACCAAAACAGTTTTGTGTGCAAGGCTGTAAACATGTTTATTTCTGCTGTAAAGTTGAGCATTTTAATATGGGTGTCTATGGGGATTGACTCACTTTTGGAGCAGCTTCAAGTGGCCATTAGAAGCACTTGCATACTGGTTTCATTTTAGAGCCTTGAGGTTAAACACATACATTTTACTGAAACATTCTTTAAAGAGTGTAACAAAACAAAACACTTCCATAGTATCTAGTGTGGCAGGGCCCAGTACTTTTTAACAAGCAAAAACTAGTGATAATATCTGAACAGTCACTGCAGTCTCTGAGAAAAACTTCCCTTATTGAACACTCCACCGTGTTCCTACTAAAATTATAATTATAAGTAATGATTTTTTTTTTTTTTTTTTTTCATTTGGTGTCAAATTCCAGCTGGTGTCACTGAATGTTTCCATGAAAACATGGACCTTAGTTCTGAGTTAGTCAAGTAGTAGGATGTACTGCCTTTGATTTTTACTCATAGTGAGTCAGTTTTTATTTGATCAGAGCAAAACTGAGACTGGAACAACACTACAGATCAGGCCAAAACATCTTTGTGAAACCAGTCTGCAAACACTGTCCAAAGCTTTATCCTCAACTGTCAAAACAGAGCCCAGCCTGACAATCCTTGAGTGAGAATAAATTTCAGTGTGTTGCTAAAACCCATCTCAACACATGGCTATGAATAAGACTGAATGTATGACCTTCAGCTTACAGGATGGTAACTGAATCCACTGTGCCATCCTGCCAACAGTCAGGCAGACACCCAGAAGAGGAAACGCTTCCAGGACAAACAACCACTCAGATCTCCTCTCATCTCCCTGCATTAGTTAGGTTGTAGCTCTCACGTAATTGTTTTCCCATTTGAGAGTGTCATTATGATTTCATATAAGTCAGTGCAATAACACAGGCAGTAAAACTCAGGAGGTAATTTAACAAATCTCAGGGGTTTTAAAGACTTGTCCTTTAATCAAAATATCTTGAATTATGTAGAAACTGAACTGAAATATTAACGTGTTTTAAATGTCTTCTGTATTCGTTGACTAAGGAAGATGCAACTGGATAGCTGTTGTTCTTATCCCATTCTGTGCAATCTTTGTTTGTGTCAAGTTGCAGGGACAGATTGCGACAGGCTTTAAATCTCCAGCATAATGTAAGTGGGAGGAAATAGATAAAAGAGATAAAACACCCTGCGGAAATCCCACAACTTTATCATGCACCAATTTCATCTTGAGAACATCGGTATCTTAACATGCACAGCAAAGGGACTAATCAGCTTAAGGCAATATTCAGATTAAAAGGTTTACATGGTCTGAAGTAATGCGATTTCTCCAATATTTTGTTTTACGTGGATTAGTTTAAAGACTGGTTTTGTATGCACATAACCATGTAGCACATTAAAAAAAAGACTAATGTTTTGGTGTCGTCTCTACTGACCTTTGACATGTCTTTTTAGGCATGTTCAGAGATGTCACAAAGAATGAAAATGTATTATGAGCACTGTATGATCAAGATTATTGCTTTAAAGTGTTATTTATGTATAAAAGGGAATCACTGATGTAAAAGGTTTTTAAAGTGCCATCTTGAGATAATTTGGTTGGACTCCAATTAGCTTTTTAAAAGCTCACCCGTAAAATTCATTTGCTACATTTTCCTTCATGAATAAATACCCTTAAAAATGAAACCTGTATGTACAAGTTCAGCTCTTTTGCAGGAAAAGTTTTGTAGGGAGAAAAAAAAGCAGAATATACAGCATGTCAGATTAACTGATGTGCATAAACGTTCAGAGAGACATGGATTATGGATGTGAAAGTGGAAGACATGAATAAATAAACACATATCATTATCAACAAAATTCATACCTGCCAGCTGAAAATGTATGTGTCAGCAGGAATGCAGTTACATCTCAGTGGCGCAACATGTTTTATTCATATGGAATGTATATTTTAGCACATATTTCTTACATGCTGACTTCGAGTCACAGGAATATGATCTGCGTCCTGTAGCCTCTGACCTGTTTCCTCTTTACTATTCACGGCATGCATGTGAGTGAAGAAAGGAGTGGATTACGGCTCCTTCTCAGGAAGAAAATCAGAAAAACTGCTTACTGCAAGTGTAAACGTTGGATCTAAGCTTCGAGCAGTGCTTGCATAAGGGAACCGTTACAGGATCAGTTCTACATTTCACTTCATGATGAATAAAACAAAGTTGGGGAGCTGGTGGGTAGTGATGAGAAAGGGCTGAAATTTCACGAAAGAAGATATGTTATGATAAAAAATAAATAAATAAAAAAAGCACGGGCAGTCAGAGAAAATGTTTCCTCAGCAGAAAAGTTGAAATAGGTGGTCAAGGTAAGACTATGAAGGGTGGATCTGTGTAGATACTGATCTGAAGCTCAAATGACCTCTAGTTCAACTCCCAACTCATGAGCAGGTTTTTTTTTGGGCTACGAGGGAGATTTTATTTCTTTTACAAGGACAAAACTATCAGATTGATGCTTTTCACACATTTCCAAATTGTTTCCTTGTTACATAACAGTTTTCTGGGGGAGGAACGTAATCATATGATACATCCTCAACAAGAAATCTGTGGTGAAAAGACATTGCATGAGATTTTATGTGACTGTTGATTCGGAGAAAATGTCACAATCACTTCGACTTTCAAAAGGTAAAGAGTGTGTGTATAGTAAGTGTTTGGAAGGCATTTGTTTGCATCTCACTGCGAGTATCTGCCCATGTATAAGTATGTAAATGTCAAGGACTACTGTGTCATTTAAAGGGCGTGTTAGTGTACGCATATGTCTGTCGGTCTCATTATGTCTGGAAGTGTGTCTGGAAGTGTGTACGCCTGTATGTGTATATGCGTGTTTTTGATGAGTCACCACGGATACAGCAGCCAGCAGGAGTAGAGCTACGTTAGCAGATAACAGCATTTCTCTTCCAGAGGCCTCCGGCTCTGCCAACAAGCCTTCCTCTCGCTGGCCTCATCCTCACCCAGCATGACTGCGCCTCACATCCACACGCCTCAAGCTGCGCACGGCAAAGTGTCACAAATTTCAATCAGAACCCCCATAAGAGTAAGCGAAAGCAAATGTTACCTGATGTTCTGGAGTCTTTCCTGAAGGTAAAAATATATTGCTGTCTGGAGAATACCTGCTGGATAGAAGTGTGTAAATAGCAGAGGCTGCAGTGGGATGCTCAGAGTCCTGTGGGACTCGTTGGTGTGTGTGTGTGTGTGTGTGTGTGTGTGTGTGTGTGTGTGTGTGTGTGTGTGTGTGTGTGTGTGTGTGTGTGTGTGTGTGTGTGTGTGTGTGTGTGTGTGTGTGTGTGTGTGTGTGTGTGTAAATGGGTGAATGAGAAACACGTTGTAAAGAGATTTGTAGAACCCAGCTAAGGATGAAAGGCACCATATAAGTGCGGATCATTTACCATTTACAGAACACAATCTGAAGGTAGTTTTAACTTTGCAACAGGAGGAAGTGGACAGCTAAAACTATAAACTGCCAGTCCTGGGATTAACTAACCTGAAAGATGGACACATTAAGTTGTAAAGAAGATTAGAGTGAGTTTTTACAATAGAAAAGCAACGCAAGGGAAGTCATGCATTCGGACTAATTTCCCTGTCTTTACTTACAAAGATGAAAAAGAATTTGACTTTTTTGAGACAAATGTGCAATACAATATCTTGATAAACAATGGTCTCACATCTGGCACCTCCGGGTTGAGACATGTACCCGCTCTGTTCTCTCTGAGAAGTAAGTACTACTTCTTAAGAATGTAACTGTAATTTTGCTATGTTATGCTATATTGTCTTTCCATGCATGATGGGAGAAGACAAGAATCATTGTAATTCTGGTATTGTGAGGGTGTGATGGTCAGAAATCCAGTGGGATGGTATTAAAAAAACAGTCATGCATAGAGCTGGAATAAATAATCATTCAGTGTCTACAGAAGCAGAGCTGCTGTGCATCTGCAAGCATTTTGTGCATTGGCTTTAATCCCATGGAATAAGATAATGAAGTGAAGTTTAAAAAAAAAAGTATGTAAAAGTGGGTTTAAGGTATTAAACACAAATCATCACTGGTACAAACTTGCAACATCCACAATCCCAATCAGATTGATGTTGCCTCCTATTTTACTCTCTATGTCCGACTTTAAAAATAAAATGTTGTCTTTTTAAATTAATGGCCACTGAGCTGAGATAACAGCTTTCTTGTTTGAGTGAAGGTATCTGGACTTGTAGACTTCTCTCTGACACATACTGACTATAAGTGACAAAGAATATTTACTGTACCAGCGGCAAGATGGAAAAGATTGTGGTTGTCTTTCAAAAATGGGTTATGATTTCTTAAATGACCTGCTGGATTTGGCTGTTTGGTTTTGATGACAGGAGTTAGACATTTCTGGACTCACAGACCATCAATGCAAGAATGTAACATGAAAAATAAGGTGTTTATTAACGTAAATGAAGTGAAGTTAATGGGAGGCTGGAAGCAGTCAGTGTCGGCTGGTGACTCGAGAGACTCCCGGCTCCAAGCACACAGATCCACAGGAGACGAGTCCAGCTCATGAGAGCGCAGGAAGGCCCTCGTCTTTTCTTAAGTGTCAGCATAAGTTCTGCCTGTGAGCGACTACAGAAGTGAGACATAGTGTTGATAGATTCCCCTAGATATTAACAAAAATATTTGCATGGCTCTATGGTTTAAAGCTGCACAAAGAACCATGTAAGATCATATTTTAGTGTTATTCATGTATGACAACCTGCCAGGCTCAGCCAAACACTAATGTTAAATCATCATGTGCAGGAAGTGGGAGACTGTGTGTGCTGGGCGCATTGAAACAAATGGACCCATCATTCTTTGTTGAACACATCTGTTATAATAAAATAAATAAATAAATAAAAGCATCTTTCTCCTCCAGACACCAGAAACCAGCCATCAGTGGAGATTCAAGTCTATTTTAAAAACGTAGCTACCTGATCATGATAGCATTGAGTCTTGTGTCCTTTCCTGCTAATGCCACGCTGCCGTTTGCACACGACTCGTCTCAGCTTTAATGTGTGATTACAGTACAGTCGACTCTCAACTGTACGGCAAGAAATACCAATCCCTCAGCCACAAAAACCTTAAGGGCTAATGAATAATTCACACACCTCTCCAGAAACACTGAAACACTCTCTTCTTCCCTGGGTAGTTGGAGACTCTGCCCATCCACCCCAGCCCCAACACAACAAACACGCATATACACGCCACTACCACAACCTTAAAAACACTCTTCCATGCATGTTGTCCCAGAAAATACACTGAGTGGAGCGTCAGCAGCAGGAAGCAAGACAGGACTTTACCTCTTAAGGCATACTGAGCACAGCACTCAGGCAAAATCTACGACACACAGGCCTTTCCTTTAGTAACAATGGCTTTACTTTGATTAAAAAAGATCTCATTTATATTCTATACACTGCAGAGCAGGCTGAGACTGTCATGATGCTAGGACTCTTTTGCCAGGAGAGGCTTTATTATAATTACAGTATGCATTTTATCACAGCCTACTAACCTTCAGATGTTCATCTTGAGTGGACATGATGCAAGATCATGGTTCATGCTTGACAGCAAGTTTTAACCACTTGTGATGGGCTGTAAGATAATTATGAGAAGCCTGCCTCGCTCTATAATTTAATGTATTTTTTGGTTTCCAATCACAACTTGGATACTTAAAAACATAGCAAATGAAAATGATAAAATGTTCAAAATAACAGATAATTACACGAGGACAGCTAGAGTATTTACAGTAGGACAGAGATTAGTAGTGCATAAGGATCCCAATTTTTAACCATTTTCTTAACTGATAGTTAGTGGGGATATCATGTAATAATCAGTAAGAACAGCCAGCATTATTCGATGTGTGGATAGGGCTCATTCGAACAACACATAGGTGACTTTCGTGGCCAAATGCTTTTGTTACAGCAGCTACTCTACAATAGTAACTAGTCCTAGTAGACTCCAGCTAGTCTTACAAATGTGAGCTCTGCCTGGAAACCATGAACTGTCACAGCAGTCTTTGTCACGGTGCCCATTGCTAGCTAAATCTCCACAATTCTCTCTACTACTCCAACATGGAACGGTCTGTAGTCCAAGAGACCGCCTTCTCTGGTCACTACAGTATTAAACACGAAGAAGACGCAATACTCCAGCTCCTTTAAGAGTGAGATGCTCCATCTGGTGGCACGACCAGGTACTACAGCTAATCTAAAATACTTTCCGACATGCATGTCAATCAACTTTGGCTGTATTGGTGAATATATTCTTAATCCATTAAATTATTAACAACAATAAATAAACCAATAATCATCAGCATCCCTAGTAGTGCAGGATCATAGTTTCTTAATTCCATACAGCATCTGCAGGCTGTTTGTCACCAGCGTGAAACCAAAACAACAGGCCGTCAGGTTGTCCAACAGGTTTTAAAAAGATTTTTGGGGCCCAATCAAGATTTTGGTGGTTCTGTAACTGAAGCAAAAACATGTAATTCACAAACTTATGTGGTTTAACTTCAAACAGTGTCAAAGAAAATCTGTGATGATTAACTAATGAGGCTGTGTAGACAAACTGTTTCCCAAATTAACTGAGGTTGATCAAATATTTAGCGTCCCAGCCAGAGGCGGTTACAGAACAACTTGATGTTGACAAACCAAATGTTGCTATCAGTGGAGTTGTAATTTCCCACAGTGTTTTGAACTGTCGGCACAGCACACCATGATACAACCAGTGTATTAAATACATTTTGTCTGTTGCTGCTGTGTTAGCCGTGACAGGCCTGACTGCAGACTCCTCGGGGAAATCAGCCCACTTCCTGTTCTATCACAGCCACTGGATGTGGAGAAATCAAGAAGTGTGTGAGGGTGAGTGTGTTGTGGAGACAGGAGGATAGGAAGAGGCTGCTCTACAGTTATTTAGTCAAGCTGTATTTTCCACTGTGAGAAATGGGTCACAGTAGTATGGCACCTACTGCCGGGTGTTGATGTGGGAGATCAATGCACTTCACAGGCTGTGCTTTAGCAGCCTCGTGCACAAAATGAAAAAAGATCTAACTTGGAGGTGAAGGTTTTTGTTTCTGTGTTACATATCTGCCCATGGGGAAAGCACTAGCCACTAACCACTCCGTCCTACAAGACTGGAGAGCAAAGTTCCTTTCATCACAGTTCTTACTTTACATTTTACTCACTGACTTCAAGGCCGAGACAAGACATGCAGTGACACCATCCCATACAACTTCTCATTGAAGTGCATTTGGCATCATTTAGAGAGGCTTTGACCATGTGAGCTTTAAAAATTCCTCTCCAGTCAATAATTTAACCTTTAAAAACTCATCTCCACAGATTAAAAATAAATTATAATACATATAAGGGTTTCTTTCATGAAAATAATTTGGCAAACCAGCTCACCGACAATTCCGGTCAAACACTGTCAAACTATTCTACAGTACAGAAGGGCAATTTGTAATTGGAATCTTGGAGCATTTCAGATGCGCATTTTCAAACTGCACACCGATTCTGAAGAATAATGATACAGACAGTATTTTTAAATGCAAGTGACTCAAGTGGGTACACAGCCCATAACCATAAGTACTCATGTTGCAGCCACTGTCTGAATCTACACTTCACCCTTTCCGTTAGAAACGATGCAGCCCTTTCCCCATGAAATGCCAGCAGAAGATCACAGCAGCAGCAAAATGGCAAAACCACAAGACTCCAGCTCCTGCTGAGCTGCTCCACTGTCACTTCATCTCCTTCACATTAAAGACACATTCCACGTTGCAATGAAAGTAAAAAGACAGCTGCAGTCACAGCAATCTTTGCTGGACAATGTGACATTTTCGCCACAGTAACTTAACAGGGGCCACTTCTTCACACCAAACATAACCACATTCTCTGATGTTTGAATCTACAGTCTGATGAATGTTATTTTTCTCGGAGGTTACAAACAAAAAATCTTACCCCATCTCTCCCCCCTTTCATCAGTGCACATACCTGATCTAGTTACATGGTCCGTGAGTTCATCTCGGGCTAATCCTGTGGAGTCTGACCATGAAAAGCCACCAGCATCCTTATCGCAGCAGCAGGAGAGCAGAGAGCAGCTGTGCATGGGACTGCGGCGGAACTTCTCCGAGGATGAGCCGGAGTCCAGAGCGCACACCGCCGCCAGGGAAACCAAACACTATCGCTGTGGAACCGGCACACTAAAGGTCAGATGGACGGCTGTGGAGACAGCCACAATCGGAGGACATCGAGGAACGGAGCATATTCACGGTGCAGCAGCAAACAGGTGAGGACGAGGAGAAAATAACGCTCCCGGATGAGCGCTTTTTACGCACATCTAACCCGTGAAAACGTTTTAACCTTCACGCACAGTGGCGGTCTTCGCAGGACTCCAAGAAGACAAACAACGGCCAGGAAGCTTGAAATCAGTGAAATTCAAACGGACACATCCAACAAGTGAAGGACGGGGAGGCGAAATGACGGAGTCCGCAGCTGGATGGACTGGGAGGAGGCGGAGGGAGGAGAGGAGCCGCCCCGCATCACACAACCTCCTGGAGAAGACGTGATGTAGAAGGCCTGCATGTCAGAGGATAGAAACATGTGGACAGATGAGATAGTTATTAGAGGAAATATTATTAACACAAGAAGTATGTTGTAGTGGCAAAGATCCCACAGATCTGTCATTCAGGGTGGCTGACTTTACTGACTGCTAGTAAAATGTGCCACTAAACTCTAAAAGACTGTAATGAGATACAGTTTAACCTCAATGCAAATGATTTAAAAGCTGTTACAAAGTGTAAAAATTACCATCACATACTGAGAAATTCTAAACAAGAGAATAAAACAAACTAATTAACTACAGTATATGTATAGACATCATCATAGTGATACTCAAAAGAGATTTAAAAACAAGTTCAATTCAATTCAATTTTATTTATATAGCGGCAATTACAGTCAAATTGTCTCGAGATGCTTTACAGAACCCATATGCCTGACCTCCAGAGCAAGCCAAAAGGCGACAGTGGCAAGGAAAACACCCTTTTAACAGGGAAAAAAAACCTCGAGCAGAACCCGGCTCTAATGTGGGGGGACCCATCTGCCTGCTGGCCGGGCGGGTTGAGAGGGACAGAAGAGGTAGAGAGGTAGAGATAGAGGGGTAGAGGTAGAGATAGAGGGGTAGAGATAGAGGGTTACAGTTGGTGGGAGAACGACCACACATCTGAAGCATCCAGCTCTGGGACCAGGGACACTCGGAGAAAGGACACAGGGAGAAACAGAGTGAGTGTAATGCAATAATGGTATATATATTAAATACAAAGGTAGTTAGAGAAGGGCTCAGTGCATCCAGAGAGGTTCCCCAGCAGCCTAGGCCTATAGCAGCATAACTAGAGGCAAACTAAAGGGACGTAAAGAGGGGAAGTCAGTTGTGCAAATGAAAACACCAGCATACCCCGTCAGGGTCCCCCAGTCAGCCCTAACTATAAGCTTTGTCAGAAAGGAAGGTTTTAAGCCTGGTCTTAAAAATAGAGAGGGTGTCCGCCTAACCCTCATTAGGCTCGCGGGGGGGGGGGGGGGGGGGGGGCCCACCCCTGGAGTCTATCCCAGCTGACTCAGGTGAAGGCAGGGGACACCCTAGACAGGTCGCCAGTCTGTCGCAGGGCTACATGCAGAGACAAACAATCACTCTCACATTCACACCTACGGGCAATTTAGAGTAATCAATTAACCTCAGCATATTTTTGGTCTGTGGGAGGAAGCCGGAGTACCCGGAGAGAACCCACGCATGCACAGGGAGAACATGCAAACTCCATGCAGAAAGATCCCGGGAAAGCCGGGACGCGAACCAGATATCTTCTCGCTAAGGTGACCTGGCTAACAGCTAGCGGAGTGTTTTCCATGGTGCGGAGCCGCGCTTCCAATTCAGAGAGCCTCGCCTCCAAAGCTACAAAGAGACTGCATTTATTACAGGTATCGTTATCACTAAAGGAGGCAGAGGAGTAACTAAAAATGTGACACACTGAGCAGGAAAGAGAAGGAGAGGAAGAGGGAGAAGCCATGCTAACTGGTAAGTGCTAGGCTAGCGGACAGAGATAACAGATTAACTTAGAATTAAGTACTGAGAGGGTGCTTGAAGAAAACGAGTGTATGTTACGATTCAAATATTACCGCTACACACAGATTTAATGATTATCAAATTAGATGGAGTGTATAAGCTACAACAGTCAGAGAACACAACACAGCGCCATAACAGGAAGTGACACAATACGCTCACCGTGACGTCAGAGCCTAAAGCAGAAGAGCACAGCAGCAGCTGTCACACATTATGTTGATTACAAAGTCACTATTCCTAGTCCCATACACCCTTTTTCATTTATTTTGTCTTTTTTACGCAGAAATCCAATAGGCAGAAATATTTTACATTCTAAAAAGTAATTCAAGGAACCTATTCCCATTTAATGCATTGGTGCAAGATTTTTTAAAAAATCAATGATTTAGATAAACCCTTTAAGTTTAAAACATGTTTTGATCGATTAAGTTAATAATGTTAACAACTACTTCAACTTAATATTGTGTGTCATTTAAACTCTAATTTCTGTGTTAGTTGATTAATAAGTAAACTAAAGTTGAGGTAACTTAAAAAAATTACCTTGATAACTAAACTTTGTTTTAAAAAGAACCCTCCCTACTTAATACTTGAAGAAGTTTTTTTTAAAATTGCCAACTAATGTTTGCAATTATAGTAATTCAGTACATAACATTTAAAATTTCTTTGTAAGTAATGTGGAAATATTAGTTGGAACAATATGTCCTGGCTGAAGTGAATTGTTATTGTTGGCACAGCATTACAATAATAAGTCTCCCATGAACAACTGATGGGGACATTAACAGATCCAAAGCTCAGCTTGTATCGGCTGTTCCCTTGCTGCATATATTCCATGCACAGAATGTATGGCAGCAAGCTAAAGTTCGAACAAGAGTTTAGCTTGACATTGTAGGACAATAGCTGCATGTAATCAGCAATTTGCATGAATTGATCTAGACTAGGAGATGTTGTTTATTAACATCTTATGCAACCTATTTTGTCATTTGCTAGTATTTAGTAAATTCAGTAATGTTTATGGGAAAGTCACAGGACAAGCAGTCTGCTGTACCTCTCTCCATAGACTTTTTCTTTATACAGTCTATGGGAAACACCATTTGAGCCAATCTAAAGAAGAAGTGCAGTACAATGTAATTCCCCTAATATAAGTTAGAATTATGGCCCTGCTATTGATTGCCCATAAACTACTATCAGTTTAAGAATATAACCTGAGTGTTACTCTTGGTTCAGAATGCAGAAAGTAGGCTGGCACACAGTAGACAAATGCTACAGTAGAACCCCCAAACACAGACCATTGAGCTACAGTAATTGATTTGCCCTCAATCACCGGTTCCTGAATTTACTTACTGTTGTAACCAAGTCTGTGTAAATATCGACAGAGGGAAGGCCTGGCTTACTAAACAGAGTAAATTTGTACTGAGATACAGATCCCATACATACATGTATACACGTGAATCACAAAACCAGCTAAGACGACGAGGGTGGAGGAAGTCAGGGAATCTCGTTTGGGTTTCACACAACACCACATGCAAGAACACTCTCAGTGAAATAGATGCAAACAAACTGTAACTAAGAGATGCTGCAAAAGCAAATTAATCAAAGTGGTTCTGTTTTTGTGGATTTCTACAGTGATGATAACCTGATGCGCTGCAGCCTCTTCTTTTTTGTTATTTAGGAGCTCCGCAGTAAGTTTTTTGTTTACCCAATTAAGGTAGTGCCTTCGTGCTTGAAACTACTTTAAATGTTGGATGTTTAACCGTTATAATGAAATTATTAGATTTTTTATTCAGATGTTGAAAGGAAAGAGCCTACACAGCTTTAATAATGATGATGCTGATCAGAGTTGGCTACAAGCTAAAAAAAAAAGTGTACCAGTTTTTTTTGTCAAAACAAAATAAGACAAAGCTGTCATCTGTTCTGAGGCTTATGTTGAGCAAATCTCTGAATGCTCATCTGCTCTTATTGCCCTTCGCCTGATTGTGGCATGGATTTCTTCATCCTTAGCCCCTAGCCTCACTTGTAAAGCCTCATCCATCTGAACAAGCCTGAAACAAACCCACAAATCCTTAAATGCTTCAAAACACCACCGAATCACTTGAAAGCACATTTTACTAAACAGATTGATCATGAACAACAGATGCTGTTTGTGATTGTGAACTGTGATGTGTTGGAAAAGAAGAGTAGGAAACCTTCCTTGAAACAGCAGCTTCTGGTCATGACAGTTTGCAGTTCCACAGCAGCAGAGATAAAACTGCAGGGAGGGCTGTTTGTACAGCTCCGTACTTCATCCGTGCTCAGCCAGCTAGAAAACTGCCTTTACTGCTGAAGAAAGTGATTTTACCCTTAGCTGCCCAAAATCCAGATAAAGATTGGGTTGATGAAAATAAGTGGACCTTTTTGTAGTAGAAATATTACGGGGACAAATGTTAAATCAGCTGGAAACATCAAGGGGGGGAAAGTCAATACAAGACACTATCTGACTCCCTATTTCAAAAGGTAATTTTAATTTGCCCTCAAGCCCGGCCACTCCACTGGTGCTGCACAGTGGACTCTGGTTGTCCCACCAGCGCCAAGAGTTTCTGAAGCTGAATGAACATGAAACAGAGTGGAGCACATTATTTATCACAGACTAAATACAGCACTCTTTTTCCACTTTTTCCAAAAGGCGGCGGTGTCTCCCAGCAGGACAACGCACCCTGTCAAACAGCAAAAACTGCTCAAAAATGGCTGGAGGAATGTGACAAAGACCCCAAGGCATTGACCACCAAACTTCCAGATTCCAATCTCACCGAGCATCTACACAGAGGCCCCAAACTGGAACCCACAGGGCCCAAAGAAGCCACAGGACAGTCAGAGTTCCAGTGCTCTTGCGGCGACAGGTCAGAATCTTGTGGCGGCACAAGAGGAATGTACAAAATAAAGTAGGAGTCCCATGAACAGCGAATGATGTTGCCAACGCATGGTGGGATTTGCCGCATGTTCTTCCACCATTCTTCTTCCTACGTTCCCTGTGTCTGTTCAACTAGTCTCTGCAATAAAGGCAAGACAGCTCAAAAGTAATCCAAAAAATAAATAAGCTGTGGACACCATTGTTATGGTAAACATTAGTAAGCATATGCTGAGTTTAGTTTAGCATAAAAACTGAAAACAAGAATAAAGTCACTCTGACTTGACTCAAAAGCAAAGGATTCCCTCTACCAGCAGCTCTAATCTCCCTGACTAACATTACACATTGGTGTTTCTCTATTCTGTACAAACACTGAGATCCAAAAGCAGTAAGTTATGGTTTTATGGGTGTTATGTGCCAAAGTATTTCTTGGCTGAGAGCAGTGACTAATTAACATATAAACCATAACCGAGGTGATTCACAACCACTACTACCGGAAAAAAGCTGGAATGACTATGATTAAGAAATTAAAGATGCTTATGTGAATAAAACCAGGTGAGTTTTTTTGACATTTTATATATGGACTGAAAAAAATATTTAAAAAACTTTGACCTCATGTTTCAATGCACACTAGACATAAATTCATGTAGCGACAAATGCAGCTCACCTGGGTGAGACAAGGAGAGCATCCAGAGTACAGACCCAGCTGGAGCAGAGGTATTGCCAGTATTTTGGGGGTGTATTTGATTTAACTGATGATATTGACTCTGGGGGAGGTGCAGACACTAGATCTGAGCCTCAGATTGCTGGATCAGTCAGCAGTGACCTTCCCTCTTTGTTTCCAGGACCGCTCTCAGTATTACAGTATTACATTTGAGTCAAAGTGCCACTGGCTTAAGCTCAATGTAGTGACTCAAAGAAAGTGCAGAAAGGTCAGATCACAGCGTCCAGACGAGGCAGGTGACACTGGTTATGAATATAAGACAACGCCGTGTAAAATGTTGAAAAAGTAATTTGAGAGTAGAAGCGGCGGTTTGATGTGGTGATTAACAGCAGGAATGAGGCTAACAGTCTGTGATGAGTATTAATGAGACTGATTTTAACCATTCACCTTAGGAGTCCCAGCAGAGCTTAACGTGAGCCTGCTGCAGCTGTTCGATCAGTCAGCCAGACAGGCTATCCATTACAGTGATGAGTTCGAGCCTGAGGTTTGGGTCTCACAGTCTAGTTCAATATGGAGACAGATGAGGAGAAACAGGAGACGCTGATCCATGAAGGACTATGTGAAATCCTCTTCTGGGCAGGAAGTGACATATTTTATACTCTGTTGAAAGTCACATAAAAATGTAGTTAGCATGGTTAAAGAACAAACAAAGAAAAAAGGGCTGATTATAAAAACAGCATTAACAGAAAACCCAAAATACTATTTTTGATTAACTGGTGGGTTCTGGGAGGTGTAGTTTCGAAGCATGACGCAACAACATTAAAGCCAGAGCCTTAAAAAATTTATAAAGCAGTGCAGTTGAGTCTGTGTGCATCTGACATATAAAATAAACATACATCCATAAAGAATAACAGAAGCACACACAGTAGCCTTCATATGGCCAGCTGTTTGGGAGAGTGTAAAGAGGAAGCGGTATCTCCATGGCAACCTGGGGAGGAAGAGGTCACTGTGTGTGTGTGCGTTTGTGTGTGTAAGTGTGTATGTGTGTGTGAGACAACAAAGCTAATGCTATTTCCTGTGCTGGGAGGCAGCTATGACTTGATGCTTATCTGGACTTGCACATCCCCAGCGTCCCCTTCCCCCAGTATTTTAGAGAGACTGTTGTCTCTCAGTCCGGCAACACTAATGTGATCAGAAATGGGTTTCCATGTCAAAGTTTTCCATCCAAATAGATTTCCCAAGATTATTTTCTCAAAGTTCCCCATCCACACAGAAAAAACATCACTTAAATCTCTTTAGATGCTTGTGTGCATTTCAGAAGATCCGCTTTTCTTTACATTCTAGCTATTTTTTCTGTTGATAAGCAGTTGATTACAAATCAGTCTTGCACTGAGCACTAAACTAAGTAACTAGGGTTAAATTGTTTGGAACATAGACTGTACATAATTGATGGGTGTTGACTCTGGGTCTAACAAGTGAAGCCAATAGGGAACTGCCTCAAACGTGCATTCCTTCAAACAGCCAGTAGAGGGCGACAGTTGTGGTTCCCAACAAAGTTAAATTGCATAAAAGTCTATGAGAAAAGAGTCACATATTGGCCTGGCTGCACCTCATTATCATTTTGCTATGGTGGGAAAAAACTCCCCAGTTTTCTTGTATTTCTTTAAACCAGTTGTCTTGGACGGTGACAAGCCCAGCATGCAGTGATGGTGCCCCTGCAAAATAGGGACAGGGGAATTGTTTCGGTGGAACCTTTGTACACAGGGAGGCATGGACTGTCATTAATAATTCACCCAAAAAAAATTTGCAGGGCTGTCTTTCTTAGTGATGCAAAACTTCAAATTTTCATTGTAGTAGATTGCTAGCCTACAGATATTTGTTTTCCATAGTGAAGGGGTCTTTGAAAATTGTGACAGGTTGACAGCAGGAAGGTCAGAGAAGGATGCATCAAAACGTGGCTAATGGCAGGCTTATTCTCACGATCTACATCCCTTGAGACAGACAGATGAGGAAATGACCCTACTTCTCACTTGAATTGTTACCTCTGCAAAATGTTCCTAATGACCTCATGGCCTCAATCAGTAGTTGTAAGTCTTATTCAATACAGCATGATGGTCATTTTGTAAAATAAGGTTCCATTTAGTGTGAAGTAGATGATAAAGCAATGAATGTACATTCAGGTCTCTGTGAGATCTACCCCTCAATCATGATTGGTTTCAAAAAACCAAGATGACAATGGCCTAAGCATCTGACTCAATGTTTCCAGACGGTAGTCCACAAACCAATGGGTGACGCCATAGTAGTTACATCTGTCTTCTGCATAGTCTGTTTGGGAAGAACTACAGTTTATATGGGCACCGCATACTAACATGAAAATATCATTCCAAGAGTGAAGTACAGTGGAGAATTTGAGACCGACTTGTTGCCATTTGGCTTGGACAGCTTGGTTTCAAAGTGAATTCCCAAATCTACTCGAGAAAATCTGCTCTGAAGCAGTTCTATTGGAAAGAAAATTCCAGAGTTACTCCTGAACATTGTTCTCTGATCCTCAACTACCAAGCTGGCTTGTTCAAGGTTATTGGTACCAATGAAGGTTTAACCAGCTTATACTTGTGTGATAGTAGCTCAAACACATTGTGTTGATCTGTACTTGTGACTTAGATAAAAATGAAAAAATCACATATCCTGATCAAAAGTAAAGTAAAGATTAGTAAAGATTAAAGTAAAAAACAAAAAACAAAACAAACATTGAGTTTCAAGGGCTCTCATACTTTTTGTTGCTACTCTGTGTAATTTCAATGATTTTAGCAAAAGACAAAACAAACATTGAGTTTCAAGGGCTCTCATACTTTTTGTTGCTACTCTTTGTGTAATTTCAATGATTTTAGCAATCCAAACCACTTTTAAACAAATTATTTAAAACCATTTTCCTGAATTTCTCCTAATTTTGAAATCCCAGTCCACTACCCACTGCCATCCCTATCATTTCTCCAATGAAGATGTAAACAGGCACTATTGACCACTTAACAATGCACTTCACCAGCAGGATATATTATATGTCTCTTCTTTTATATTGAGCTTTATTGGGAAGTTTCAGACTGGACACCTTGAAAATGGGTTTGATCTGAACCAACAGTGTTGTTTCTTATCATGTTTGCATTGTATACAGTGCTTTAATTCTCAGTTGGTAAATATCACTTTAAAATATAACACAGTGATTTCTGGTGACATTTCAATTTCCTCTGTACCTACGAAGACAAACCAGGAAGTGGAGACGTGTGAAAATGGAGAGTGTAAACAAAAAGAAGAGAAAAAGGCAGAAGAGAAGCAAATGAAGAGGACAAAGGAGACAAAAAGGGTGAGAAAAAAGAGGACAGCAGGGCAGAAAGAAAAGCAAAGATGAGCTGAGGACAGAGTAGAGATGACAAGGAGAAAGGAGGTGAGAAGAAGAGGAAAGCCTTGTGAGCAATGTTCCCTGTAATTTTTCCTGAGTCTGAGCAAACACACAAACTCCCTGAGCGTCCCTTGGACCACTGTGAGCAACATCAGACGTGTGCACTGTGGTCACACCAGCATCACATCCATTCAAGTTACATGGTTCATTAAAAGAATCAAATTACAGCATTTACTTTTCTGTTAAAACACTTTGTCAACAGGAGCCAGTTGAAGGCTGCAGTGATTTTAGTGACACTACAATGTATAAGAGTGAAGTTATTGAATATTTGTCTCTCTTTACTGTTGCAGCGGTTTTGCAAATTGCAGACGGACCCTGTTCACTCCATAGACACCAATGTTATTCCTGTAGCTTGAAAGACAGCTACTTTTGATAAAACTGGGCTTGTAGCACATTGTCTGCCTTGCAACAATGGGAAAGAGGCACCGTTTATGTTTTGACAACCTATATCTAACGAGTTATTGATGCTGGAAGTCTGAATCTGTGAATATCTTTCCAACTTTACTGAACTTGGGGCCACTACCACCTAAGGAGTGATATATTTAATTCTGAAAAAAGCATTTAGCCATACTTAAAGCTTTAAGTGCTTTATTAACACGGAACTAAAAATTTTGTATTGTTTTATTATCACAGGTTCTGTCTGAAAAGAGGTGGCATCATTTTAAACAGTGAAATCAAACTAACAAAATGTAATGACCAACCAGTGAGTAATACTGGATTCTGCAAAAACATAAACAACTTTTTAAAAAATCTAAATCTTATCTTAACACAGTTAATGTATTAACTTATTTTTGTGTGTATGCATGTATTTATTGATTTATTTAGTACTGTTAACATATCAGAGTTCTGAGTGAGTTTTTCGTAAGATAGGCAAAGGCCATTTATTGATTACATATAGGCTCTTAAATGTTTATTAAAAACTAAAAAGCATTAAAAAAAAAAAACAACTTAGGCATTTATTGTCACTAAAATACTGTAGAGTACAGACCACATCAGCATGATTATAAGCATCCTCTGGTAAATGAACAACCAGATACTGATGTCTCTCACCATATGGACTTCAGGAGATGACTGGGGGATGATAAACTGACCTACTGGTTGGGTTCTCTCTGTTCTCATGTTTCTTACATGTTTGTCCCCTGACAGCTGGGTCCTAATGTTTTTTGAGCAACACACCATACTATGACGTTTTTACAATGATGGTTCTACTATGGAACCAGTTTGACATGTTCAGGTGTTCTTTGTGAGAAAACTCAGAGATTTCAGGTATCAGAAGGTGGTTTTCAACTTTCTTTATTAACTTTCTGCTTCAACTTTAAATTAAATTTCCTTCACTAACCCCGCCCTCTGGACTCCCAGTAAGCTGTGTTCCTATTGGCTGTCCAGGTGGCTGCTTGGTGTTATCAGGAACACCTGAGCAGCTCACTGTCTTCCTGCTTTATTTAGCTGCAGACAAACATTTCCTCTGCTTCTCTTCACCACTGAACCGGGTTTGGCTCCGTTGCTTCAGTTTGTTCTTTAGGCGTTGGCTTGCAGTTTCCAGCAGTAAAATCGTCTTTAATGTGTTTCTTGGTGTGTTTTAGGGCTTTGTACTGGATAGTTGTCTTGGTAAATGAGGTTCTTTAGCCACAGTTAGCACATGGTGCTAATGTGTGCAGTGATTAGTGGATTTGGTCCAGCTGAGTTGTGTCTTTATCTTGGCTGTAGTGAGTCTTTAGAGGTTTTTGGTCAGACACATTCTGTATTCTTGTTTGTGAACCAATGTTGGTTGTCCAGAAGGTAAGAGTTCCTGTCCTGATTCTCTGTTCTCAGAGGTTCTCTGGTAGGCTGCAGGAGACTTTAGCGTTTGGGTTGTGCTAGTTTGGTTTTTGTATGGTTTCATTTGGACGACTATCTTGAGGCCCCTCCATGTGGTTTAGTGAGGTTTTCTGGAACAGTTCTACAAAGCAACCTGCAGCAAAAGAGCCTTTGAAGGTGAGCTTCAGAGTAGAAATGAGACGGAAACCTTCTTGACCCGTGTGGTGAGGTCCTGTACCAAGAGTTTGAGCAGGTTGTGAAGAGTCTGTAGTTCTTTGGTCTGAAAGCACAAGAAGAGTCGACTCATTAAAGGAGAAAACAGGAGATATTGTTGGTTCTTCTGTCGCTCTGCAGTTTCCTTAGACTGAATATCAAGTTTATATTTTAAATGATTTCCCATGTGAGCCCAAGAAGACTTCAATAAACTCCCTCCATCCCCTGGACACAACATATTTTATTACCATGTTAAATCTTTTTTTTTTTTTTTTTTTTTTTTTTAATGTTTTTGAGTTTTAATCATAGTTTTTTCTCTTTGCTTGTTTAGTTTTGTCATCTGTGTAAAAGGTGCTAAACAAATAAAGTTGAATTGATAAACTGAATAATTGACTAACTCATGATTGTGACAACAGAAGTATTTTCATTGTGATTTAAGGGTTTATTTCATTTTTAAGGTTGGGGTTAAAATCTTGACAGAAAAAGAAGATTAAAGAAATAAACTACATAACAAAAAGCAATTAAATCAAACGAAAAAAATTAAAACAATAAAACTTTTTAAAAGTTTTATTATTAAAAAGATTTAAGAAATTTAAGATGTAATTTTCTAATTAAACATTTAATTTTTTTATTAAATGTTTTGTCTTTTTAAAGGTTTAATAATCCAATTAAATGTTTTGCATTTTTTAAAATGTTTAATATTCTTGTTTTATTTTTTAAATGTTTAATTATGGAAAATATTTTATCTGTAATTTTTAATATTTGTATTTTTAAAATTTTGTTTAATTTCATAATGACATGTATGTTGTTGAATTATCTAATTCAATATTTTGTCTGTTTAATAGAGTTAAACATTAAATACAATTAAATTATATGTACATATACCACCTTTTAATGTTTAGTTTTCTTTTTAAATGCTTCATTGTATTTTCTGTTTAATTCCTATTTGAAGTTTTATTGTCTTTAAGATGTAATTTTCTAATTAAACATTTAATTTTTTAATTAAATGTTTATTCTTTTTAAGGGTTTAATAATCTGATTAAATGTTTTGCATTTTTAAAAATGTTTAACATTCTTCTTGTTTAATTGTATTTTTTAAATGTTTAATGATGGAAAATACTTTATCTGTAATTTCTAATATTTGTATTATAAAAATTTTGTTTAATTTCATAATGACATGTATTGTATCGTGTCGAATGATCTCATTCAATATTTTGTCTGTTTAATAGAGTTAAACATTAAATTACATTAAATTATATTAAACAGACAAAATATTGAATGAGATCATTCGACACGATACAATACATGTCATTATGAAATTAAACAAAATTTTTATAATACAAATATTAGAAATTACAGATAAAGTATTTTCCATCATTAAACATTTAAAAAATACAATTAAACAAGAAGAATGTTAAACATTTTTAAAAATGCAAAACATTTAATCAGATTATTAAACCCTTAAGACAAAACATGGGTGCGTATATAGCTCAACGGGTTAAGTGGGTGACCCATGTACAGAGGCTGATCTTTGACACAGCGTCCCGGGTTCGAGTCCCGCTAGTGGCCCTTTGCTGCAAGTTTTCCCCTGACTCTTCTCCCCCATTTCCTGTCTGTCTCTCACTACACGTATCCAATAAAAGGCCAAAAAAGACAAAATATTTAATTAAAAAATTAAATGTTTAATTAGAAAATTATATCTTAAAGACAATAAAAGTTCAAATAGGAATTACACTGAAAATACAATGAAGGATTTAAAAAGAAAATTAAACATTAAAAGGTGGTAAAACATTTAAAAAGAAAAACCTTAAAGATTTAATCGAAACATTAACAGACTGTCTGAAGGTTCAAACTAACAGAGAACGACTCAAGAACTTTTAAGATTTCAGTCCTCAGACTGTGTGAAGGTTCAAACTAACAGAGAAGTACTCAGGAACTGAGAAGATATCAGTCCTTGGACTTTCTGGAAGTTCAATCTAACAGAGAACTACTGTGGGACTTAGAAAATTTCAGCCCTCAGACTGTGTGAAAGCTCAGGTCCTGAGGACTCGGGAGGTGTGGAGGCTTTGAAAGTCTTGGAACTGAGGGTTCCACCCTCCAGCACAAAGGCTGAAGTCCAACCTCCTGAGAAAAACGGTCGAGTCGAGACTCAAGTTAAAAAAAACTCGAAAATGGAAAAAAAATAGATGATAAATGCACAAAAAAAAAAAAAGTATCTGAGTGAGTAGCTCAGGGGCAAGAAGAGAGACTACCAAGTGGAAGGTAGTAGGTTCAAGACCCACCACTGGCATTTTTCTTTGTCTTTGTCAGGATTTTGATAAAATTTAAGAAGGGTCTGGTCTTGAACCAGCGACCAGCAGCTCTACAGGTAAACCCTTAACTCACTGAGCTACAGATCAGAGGAAAAGCAGTAATTTCCTCGTCCCTTTGGCATCGTAGTTAATAAAGTGACCACATGGGTGGAGTCACGGCGGAGAGTAGACGGGGAGGTGGGTGGCGGCCTCCTCCCTCTACAGACCTGACCGTGAACACCGTTGACACCCACCTCAGGGAGACGCTGCCTAAGATCTCAAGGCTGCTTGGTCGTGGTCTTTTTGGCACGTACTTTTCCAAGATGAGCCGGGAAGTTTAACACTGATGGAATGACACCAGGTCTAAGCCGACAAACTTCCAATTCCTCCTCAACCCATAGTCTCTGGGAAACCTACGTGGAGTAAGAAAAGTAGACAGAGAAGTAATTAAGTCTGTAGACAACATATTAAAAAGAAATCATGCTAATAAATTAAGTACAAAGAACCGAATTCGTCAATATACTGGAGACCAGAGCTATTTAATTTGATAAGTATAACCTTGTTTAGTAACATTTAAATTATTGGAGAGCAGTCCTAAAGAACTGCCTGTTATCCCAATCATAAAATGGGTTTGGAGGAAGAACATAGATGGTAATCTGGATATACATGAGTTAGGCTTTATAACTACTATTGGTAGTATTGGTGGTAGTAATAGCAATGTGACTACTACTAGTAGTAGTGGTAGTACACACTACTGCTGCTGATACTGGCACTGCTACTACAACTTGTAATACTATTACAAATGCTGATACTACTTCTACGGTTCTAACAGCTATTTTATACTACTGCTGCTTGTACTTTTAGTATTACTACTACTGCTTGTACAACTATTCTACAGCTACTATTAATCGTCTGGTATTTGCTTGTCAAGCTGCTAGTTCCCCTTAGTGTTTTGCTAGTGGCTAACCAGTTAGCTCTCATAGACTGGAAGCTCTCAACAAGATTTCATAATGAAAAAAGAGCCAAAAACTATTCTTACCTATGAAAAGTCATTCCAAGTTCCCTTGTCTCAATCGTACGACGCAGTGTGTAATTGTATGCAGCACAGTGAGCCGGCAAACTTGTTTCCGTTTTCACGCCGTCTACATCAACGGAATGCACTGAAACTTTGCCACCACTAGCTTAGCCGTGTCCTATCTACTCATTCATATCTATGAGAACAACGGTGGCTGCACATAAGGACGTCTGACGTTGATTCGCTACGTAAATACCATTATATACAGTCTATGGTAAATACGTATGTGAATCGCATCATTGGCTGCAGCAGCCAGTCACCGGTAACTCACTGACTCACATTGAAAAATAGCACAGAATGAATTGTTACGTGTTTATTTTATTTACAATTTAGGTTGGATTTTTTTTGTGCGCAGCGCAGATTTTCTGTGCGCAGAGACCGTGTCAGCAGTGCGAAATTTGTGCACGCGCGCAGCTTAGAGGGAACAGTGCACCATACTATGACGTTTTTACAATGATGGTTCTACTATGAAGCAAGTTTGACATGTTCAAGTGTTCTTTGTGTGAAAACAGAGATTTCAGGTATCAGAAGGTGGTTTTCAACTTTCTTTGTTAACTTTCTGCTTCAACTTTAAACTAAATTTCCTTCACTAACCCAGCCCTCTGGACTTCCAGTAAGCTGTGTTCCTATTGGCTGTCCAGGTGGCTGCTTGGTGTTATCAGGAACACCTGAGCAGCTCAGTGTCTTCCTGCTTTATTTAGCTGCAGACAAACATTTCCTCTGCTTCACCTGAACTGGGTTTGGCTCCATTGCTTTAGTTTGTTATTTAGGCGTTGGCTTGCAGCTTCAAGCAGTAAAATCGTCTTTAATGTGTTTCTTGGTGTGTTTTAGGGCTTTGTACTGGATAGCTGTCTTGGTAAAGGTGGTTCTTTAGCCACAGTTAGCACATGGTGCTAATGTGTGCAGTGATTAGTGGATTTGGTGCAGCTGAGTTGTGTCTTTATCTTGGCTGTAGTGAGTCTTCAGAGGTTTTTGGTCAGGCACATTCTGTATTCTTGTTTGAGAACCAACGTTGGTTGTCCAGAAGGTAAGAGTTCCTGTCCTGATTCTCTGTTCTCAGAGGTTCTCTGGTAGGCTGCAGGAGACTTTAGCGTTTGGGTTGTGCTAGTTTGGTTTTTGTATGGTTTCATTTGGATGACTATCTTGAGGCCCCTCCATGTGGTTTAGTGAGGTTTTCTGGAACAGTTCTACAAAGCAACCTGCAGCAGAAGAGACTTTGAGAGTTTTTAGGAAGTTCTGGAGACCAGACTTTAGAGCAGCAGAAACATTTGTCAGCAGTTTGAGCAGGAGAAGGTGAGCTTCAGAGTAGAAATGAGACGGAAACCTTCTTGACCCATGTGGTGAGGTCCTGTACCAAGAGTTTGAGCAGGTTGTGAAGAGTCTGTAGTTCTTTGGTCTGAAAGCACAAGAAGAGTCGACTCATTAAAGGAGAAAACAGGAGATATTGTTGGTTCTTCTGTCACTCTGCAGTTTCCAGTTTCCTTAGACTGAATATCAAGTTTATATTTTAAATGATTTCCCATGTGAGCCCAAGAAGACTTCAATAAACTCCCTCCATCCCCTGGACACAACATATTTTATTACCATGTTAAATCTTTTTTTTTTTAAATATGTTTTTGAGTTTTAATCATAGTTTTAGCATAGTTTTTTTCTCTTTGCTTGTTTAGTTTTGTCATCTGTGTAAAAGGTGCTGAACAAATAAAGTTGAACTGATAAAGTGAATAACTGACTAACTCATGATTGTGACAACAGAAGTATTTTCATTGTGATTTAAGGGTTTATTTCATTTTTAAGGTTGGGGTTAAAATCTTGACAGAAAAAGATTAAAGAAATAAATTGCATTTTAAAAAAAGCAATTAAATCAAAGGAAAAAACATTTAATACAATAAAACTTTTAACAAGAAAATTAAACATTAAATACAATTAAATCATATTAAAGAGAAAAATATTTAATTAGATAATTAAATGGAAGATACAATACATGTAATTATGAAATTAAACAAATGTTTTTAAACAAAAATATTAAACATTAAAGATGAAATATTTTAGATCATTAAACATTAAAAAAATACAATTAAACAATAAGAATATTAAACATTTTATAAAAATACAAAACATTTAATTAGGTTATTAAACCTTTAAAAAGACAAAACATTTAATTAAAAAATTAAATGTGTAATTCAAAAATTAAATCTTAAAGACAATAAAACTTTTAATAGGAATTAAACAGAAAATACAATGAAGCATTTAAAAAGAAAATGAAACATTAAAAGGTGGTAAAACATTTAAAAAGAAAAACCTTAAAGATTTAATCAAAAAATTAAACATTAGGAAAGAAAAAGGAATTTTTCAAACATGCCAATAAAACATTTGAAAAAACAACAAGCATTTTCTAGTCTGAAATGAAAACATCAAGTAGTTTCTTCAAACATTTCCTCTTTCTGTGTTCTTGGTTTGATTGTTGACAGATTTGCTAAGAACTCATTTAAGAAAACTGCTTTCCAGATAAAGTCTACTAGTAGTTGAAGGCATCGATCAAACTAATGTTACCTTCTGATCTCCACAAACTTTACTGTTCAGTGAAGAGAATCAAAGTTTGTTAAGGATTTCTAAAAAACCCACAGGTGAAGGTCTGAGAAGAACTCAGATGGATGGTCTAAATGTGAAATCAAGACTCATGGTCACAAGTTTTAAGGCTTCTGTTAACCAGAAAGTTCAAACTAACAGAGAAGTACTGAGAAACTTTTAAAACTTCAGTCCTTAGAGTGTCTGAACGTTCAAACTAACAGAGAAGTACTGAGAAACTTTTAAGATTTCAGTCCTTGGACTGTCTAAAGGTTCAAACTAACAGAGAACTACTCAGGAATTTCAAAGATTTCAGTCCTTGGACTGTCTGAAGTTTCAAATTAACAGAGAACTACTGTGGGACTTAGAAAATTTCAGTCCTCAGACTGTCTGAAGGTTCAAACTAACAGAGAACAACTGTGGGACTTAGAAAATTTCAGCCCTCAGACTGTCTGAAAGCTCAGGTCCTGAGGACTCGGAAGGTGTGGAGGCTTTGGAAAGTCTTGGAACTGAGGGTTCCACCCTCCAGCACAAAGGCTGAAGTCCCACCTCCTGAGAAAAATGGTCGAGTCGAGACACGAGTCAAAAAAAACTCGAAAACGACAAAAAATAGATGATAAATGCGCAAAAAAATGAAGAATTAGTATCTGAGCGAGTAGCTCAGGGGGATAAGAGGAGAGACTGCAGAGCAGAGGGTCGCAGGTTCAAGACCCACCACCGGCACTTTTCTTTCTTTGTCTTTGTCAGGATTTTGAGAAAATTTAAGAAGGGTCTGGTCTTGAACCAGCGACCTGCAGCTCCACAGGCAAATCCTTAACTCACTGAGCTACAGATCAGATAAAAAAACATAATTTCGTCGTCCCTTTGTCATCGTAGTTCCTGAGGAGACCACGTGGGTGGAGCTGAGGTGGAGTCTGGGTGGAGTTAGGGCGGAGAGTGGGCGGGGAGGTGGGTGGTGGCCTCCCCCCTCTACTTCTCCGCCTCCCCCGACCACCCACCACACCTTCCCCAACCCCACGAGTTCTTCGAGTCGCCACGAGTTCTTCGAGTCTCCACGGGTTTTCCCCAGTTTCTGGAGTTTCCACCAGGTCGGAGGCAGAACAACTTCACATGAAGAGGTGTTGAAGTCAGCCAGGATGGACTGACTTTTTACAGCCACTGGAAGGAAGACCACTAGAGGAGCAGGTCTTTAACCACCATCCAGAAAATCCATGGAGTTGGTCAACTTTTATCAACCTCCATCCAGACGTTCAACTTCATATCTTTGAGATTTTTAGCACCACAAACCTTTAGTATCACACTTTATTATCATTTATTAGGACTTTAATGAAATCCACTAGCAGATTTACTTTTTGTTGACAAACTTTATTCTTGTCGTTGTGGGACTACAGTATTTAAAACTGTTCCTTCTATTTGACCTCATGTTTATTAGTTTTAGTGGAGAAAGTTATTTTAATTGTCAATCTCTTAAAAACCAAATAATAAATTGGATTAGTCAAGAGCTTTAAATTTCTTACTTTATCATATTTTAAGTATGACAAAAAAATATAAAAATAAAGCATCAAATGAGACAATTTGACCTGTAACTGGCGTTATATCAATAAAATAGAATTTAAATTGTATGTATCTTGTAATGTTGGAGTAATTCAGCCATATATGTTGGAAAACACATTGTCTTTGTCCATTAATCTGTTGATTGTTTTCTCCAGTAATTCATTTCTTGTTTTGGTTTATAAAATGTCAAACCCAAATATATTCAGTTTACCGTCATAAAAACCAAAAAGATTTACATTCATGATGCAGGAATCAGGCAGTTTTTCACTTTTTATCTTAGTTTAGTCAGAAAGATAGTTGATAATGTGTGAATTGTTGCAGTTTGTGAGCAGTAAAAGGTTTTAATCTTTGGGGCCGAGTGTCAGAAAACATTTAGAAACCACCATCAACAAAACACTCAACAAAGATTTGAACATCATTGAAGGGAAATCCAACGTTTGCATGACAATGTCTAATTAAAGGACATTAATTTCCAATGTAAATGTGTGATATTCATCCTCTGGAGCTTTCTCTTCACATCGTCTTCCACCTGGACTGGTTTGGTTGGGAGTATGTGCAACAAATATTTGAAAAACTGCACTTTAACATCAATGAATGACACTGAAGTTTAATCTCTACATAAATGAGACTGAGTCTGGATGTGCTGCTCTGTCATTAACTCCTAAGTTTAGGGAAAGTTAAAACAAAAGAGGACAGTTCAAATAAGACTTGAGAATGAGCTTATTTTGAACAAACATCTCAGACTTTCTGAGCTTCAGCACCTATAGCAAGATATTTTAACAACAAGCAACTCAAGAGATCCAGAAGTTGGAGAGAGTTAGCTTTAGCTGAGCCAAAGAACATGTGGGATGCTAACCTAGCAAACATTTCAGACTTTTCTCTGTGAATTCTGAGAAATAATTTACTATTTAATGACAGAGCTACACATCTTAACTCAGTCTCATTAAACAGACTCTAATTCAGTGTCATCCATCCATATTAAAGTGCAGTTACCCAAAGTGTTTGTTGCATGAGCTCCAACAAAACCTGTCCAGGTAGAAGGCCACTTTGACAAACAGGAAGTGGAAGATTCCAAGCAGATTTATAGAAGGGGGAACCGGACTGTACTAAGTGTGGTCAAGTATAGAGGGGTGTTTTGTGGGTTTTTAAGGCTGATAATGATTATTAGTGAGACATTTGGAGTAGATATTCATTTGCAGTAAATGAAAGTATTTAAAATCTTGGAGTTAAACTTAGAAGAACACAAACTCTAACAGAAAACTTTGTTGATACGTTTTTGTTTTGTTTACAGATGTTAAGTTAAAGGAGTTTTATTCGTTACGTATAACCAATCAAATCACTCCAGAAGACAGAGCGACCACAGGTAGATAAAGGTTCAGAGCCAAAGTAGCACCATTTTTAAATGTATTTATTACTGTAAATCAGTAAAAAATAAAATACTGATAATCAGTAAATCAGTCAGCCCACAATTACTACAATTCTACAATGTATGTCTCTTTCCTTTGACTTGTTATTTGTACAATATACGATGTATATGATGGAGTTTTTTCATACCAAAGGCTATACTATGATGTTTTCTAAGAGACATACCATGCTACTCTGGTTGTTCTGGCTCTGGGCCGCTGCACTCCTCCTCTGTTGTTTTCTGGATTGTACTCAGCTGCATGCCTTCGTCCACCAGGCCTCCGTTGACTCGTCCCGCCTGCCGTCTCTGGAGCTGAAGCTGGATTGGAACAGACCAAAGTACAGTCCAATCACGATTCCAGCTGCCTCTCAAAAGGCTCCTTCATCTGGCAGGTGGCGGCACTTCTTCTGAGGGGAAGCTGAGCTGGTCTGGCAGAACTTTGGAGATGTGTTCCAGTGGTTGGTGGATGTGTGGGGAGATAGAGAGGGACCTTTGACTTGTTCAGAAAGGAAAACAGGGAACTCACTGGTAGTTTTAGTTTAGGCTGCTACTGCGGTGTGTTTTTGGGCTTGAAGAGGTGAACAGGAAGAGTTTTTTTCATATTGATTATCTTTTACTTTGTTCCTGGTTGGAATGCCCATCAATGTCAACATGAAGTTCACTTTTAGTTCTGTTTATTTATTTTTATTTTACTAACACCCATTTGTTTTTAACCCCCTCACATGTTGTGTTGTTGTAAACTTACTCTTTCAAATAAATTCTCGTCTAACCCTCTGGAAACCAGCGTTTGAACTGTTTTTGTGTTGCTCCTCACCTACTGACAGCTGTGGACTAAAGGCTATACTGTGAGGTTTTTAGAGCGACATGCTATACTATGATGTTTGTTGGGCGACACGCTATACTATAGGCTTTTTTAATTGACATATTACTGTGACTTTTTTTTGTTTTTTTGTTTTTTTTAGCAACATATAAGAATTCGAACAGTTTTAAAAGTTACTATACTTTTACTTGTGCAATGAAATTATTATTCTATGGCATTTTTTAGATGACATATTATACTCTGATGTTTTCTTGAATTACATTCTATTTTGACAATATACTGCACTATGACATTTTTTGAACCACATATCATACATGACAATTTTAGGCAACATCCTATCATTTTGCGCTTTTTGAACCACATAATAATCTATGTTTTGTTTTCTTTTTTCTTGCCAACATGCTGTACTATGAACTACAGGCCATACTATGTTATTCTTGAATAAAGCATACTATACTTTAACATTGTCTGAACTACATCCTATACTGTGGCGTTATACACAGAGTGCTTTGGGTACATGTTGATTTATAATCTAGATTTTTTTTCTGTTTTGTTTTTTTGATGGGATTACCACAGACCTGACCGTGAACACCGTCGACACCCACCTGAGGGAGACACTGCCTAAGATCTCAAGGCTGCTTGGTCGTGGTCTTTCTGGCACGTACTCTTCAAAGATGAGCCAGGAAGTTAAACACTGATGGAATGACACCAGGTCTAAGCCGACAAACTTTCAATTCCTCCTCAACCCATAGTCTCTGGGAAACCTACATGGAGTAAGAAAAGTAGACAGAGAAGTAATTAAGTCTGTACACAAAATATTAAAAAGAAATCATGCTAATAAATTAAGTACAAAGAACCGAATTCGCCAATATACTGGAGACCAGAGCTATTTAATTTGATAAGTATAACCTTGTTTAGTAACATTTAAATTATTGGAGAGCAGTCCTAAAGAACTGCCTGTAATCCCAATCATCACCTATGAAAAGTCATTCCAAGTTTCCTTGTCTCAATCGTACGACGTAGTGTGTAATTGTATGCAGCACAGTGAGAAGGCATACTTGTTTCTGTTTTCACGCTGTCTACATCAACGGAATGCACTGAAACTTTTCCCCCACTAGCTTAACCTCGCAGTAGTACGCAGCTCAAAGGGGCGTGTCCTATCTACTCATTCATATCTATGACAACAACGGTGGCTGCACATAAGGACGCCTGACGTTGATTAGCTGCGTAAATACCATTATATACAGTCTATGGTAAATACATATGTGAATCGCATCATTGGCTGCAGCAGTCAGTCACCGGTCACTCACTGACTCATATTGAAAAATAGCACAGAATGAATTGTTACGTGTTTATTTTATTTACAATTTAGGTTGGATTTTTTTTTTTGTGCGCAACGCAGATTTTCTGTGCGCGGAGACCGTGTCAGCAGTGCGCAATTGCGCACGCGTGCAGCTTAGAGGGAACAGTGCTTGTGAGTTGATGATAAATCATGACTAAGCATTACGCTGCTGGCTGCAAGTAAAGCCATTCATCAGGTGACCTGCTGCTCTGTCTGCTCTTCATTCAACACTGCTTTCTCTAAATACTCAGCTTCGATAAAGACATTGGTTTAAGATCGATTACACACGGCCAGTTAACATCAATATCTGTCGTTGCTAACTCAAGTGCAGATACGCAACAAAGAAACCACAATAAATGATCTGAGTATACCGTGCATGATCCGTCACTGGAAAACTAGCGCCGTCAGGAACTAACAGTGAGACAAAGTAGTTAGGAAATACTTTTCTATTGAGTGAAGTTTTTCCAAACACACCACAACAGCCATAATGCAACACAAACCTGCCTCTCATCTTGTCCTCAGTCATGAACAACCTCAGAAACTCCTTTAGCTGGAGGTTGTGATTCTGATCCCATTTGACTCAAACTGGTCAGTTTGATGAAGTCTACAGAAATAAATCATCAGGTAAAAGCAATGACGCATTTAATGCACTGTCAAGTTTTTGGATCTACAAAATTTGTGACAAAGCACAACCTTTGAGTTTTTCACTGTGTAAAGAAAACTGGAGGGAATCCCACTTTCAGCAGAGGGCCCGAATTTGAGCTCCACCGCTGATAATAAATGTTGACCTTCCAGGGCTTTCGCCTATTGACAGTCTTTTGATTCTATTCACAAAATTTCATGTCTGTGCCTCAAACACTCCGATGTGACCAAGGGGTTAAAATTGGAGGCGTGTTTATGCAGGTTACTTTTGAATTATATGCCCAATTTTCAAAAACAACATACTGTTTGATGCATTGGGTCAAGCTGAATTAAAGCCTGATGATGTAAATTTCTATCACGCTGAATGTCAAGAATACCAAAACCATTTTCCAAATCTTCCCAAAATTGGCACAGATGAACCTAATGCCCAGCCTTACAGAAGATATCTTAAGAATTTTTGATTTTCAAATGCATTTTTCCATCACAGTCAATTGAAATGGGTGGCAAAGTGCAAAACATTTCGTGAGATCATACTTCAGCAACGTTTTGAATAATCTAAACTAAATCGTGCCCATGGGATCCAACAGGCAAAGATCTGCTGCACCCATTGACTTTATATTCTGTTGTTTTATCCCTAATGTGTTTACCTTACATGAATAATTCATGTGTCTGGTAATAGTGTGACAGGCTCCAAGTCAAGATATGTCCACTTGCCATAACTGATGTGACTACCACATTAGATCTTATTGAAAGGTCTAAAAAATGTTCACAGGCAACTTTTTTTTTCAATCTTCCTCCCAAAAGCTATCAGATGGATGTAAGACTTTTGAGGCTCTTTGCCTCTTTCAACCAATCAAAACTGATGGTCAATCCGACAAACTGAAAGTGAGATAACATCTCAGCATTTATTTCATGTGTTGACACCGAATTCATACAAGCTTTGTACCCCTTTCACAGGTTGTCCAAAAAAAATGTGCCACATGCATAGTAGAGGGCATTGCAATAAGCAGAAATGCATTTTTCCTAATACCTTTTGAAGTATTCATCTTATAAAAGTGGTTGTTGTCAGCATGTCAGGAAAAGCCAAACAACCTATCATGCCACACTGACTGAATTTATGAAGACACTGTGTTGCATTAACAAAAAAAAATAATCAGTGGCCATAAACATTGTTACATATTTACCAAATCTAAAACAAATCATCTTCAGACAAACCACTGGGATGCTGCACTTAGCAAAAACCGGTTAGGGTTTCATAAGTGTTGATGCGTTTCCCTGAACAAAAGTGTTTCTTGTGTGAGGTGATATTTTGGAGGATCCGAAAGATGAGACATGACAAATGGTGATGGCAACTCGGTTGGTTAAAACTGCCAGAGATCCAGTACCTGCTCACCTGTAATCTGTTGGGCTTGCAGATTTTGATATCATCATCTATCACCTTAACTGAAGCCGGCAAATGAGTAAAACAGAATGTGACCTCACATCACTTACAATCTTTATGCATAAAATCTGCCATCACTGCTTACAACAATGCTTTTAACATGAACAGATCAAGTTGCCATGGTGACTGCCCTGCTGAACTGCTTGACTCTCACAGCTGCTTGCAACTGTATTTAATTAGTTTGAGTTGCCCAACTCTTACTAACTATATATTTGACACAGGCACTATTTTACCTTAAATGCAACAATACTGTAAAAGCCATGGGTGGATGTTGCAGAGTAAAATAAGTGAGCATTCAAATAAGTTGTGAATGTGATCTAAGACTTTACAGGTTCATCCACTGTCACTGGTCAAACACCTTTGTCCTTCCTTGTTTGCGCTTTAGAGCTTCACAGTTCTTCTCCAGCAAACTGTCTTTGGCTGAAAAAGCTACAAATTAAGGTTTTATGTAACAAAGGCCTAAACTGAAGGTTGCTGAAAGTTACAGTGCTGCAGCTGTTTAAGACCAAACATTGCTGGTCTTCTGATGTCGTCTATAGGAATGGATTGGAGCCTGTTCGTCCCAGATATGTTGTATAGCTGACAGTCTTTTGTTTTACAAATCCTGTCTAACGCACCAAAGGGACTGACTGTAGAATGAGCAGAGAGGGCTTTAACTACAGATTCGCAGAACTTACTGGAGGGCAAACAGTCCTTACACAAGCATGTACACATACAGCGTATGTTTCTACCTCAGCTGATTAAATGTCATGTTTTCTTAGCCTTTACAGAATACGTTTGCTTAAATACAGGAGGATAGCAATGAGACAGAAATGAGGAGGAGGAGGTAAGAAAAAGATGCCGACGAAGGAGGAAAAGACAGGAAGAGCCACAGAGGGGGGGAGGTCTGTGGGGATAAACAATACCCAGTGATGGTGCACGTTGTCTCTGTTGTCACTGAGCATGGCAGGTTGATGCATTGCACCGCTGGACCAAAGACAATTCTGCGAACAGTCTGGCATATCTGCATATCAATTATTTGTGGCTGCCATAAATACGGTTTAATGGAACTGTCAGTGTGTGCCATCGCATAATAACTGAGCCTGGAGCTCAGCTGCAGCTGGTTGATGCTGGCAAACAATACACTGGCCACATCTGCATCCAGGTGGAGCACAGCATGAAGTGGAGCAGGTGATTTAGGAGACCTGTACCGACTTGATAATGAAAAACAGGAGTGTGGAAAGATTGGTATTCTTTACACTTTCTAGTATTTTTATGTCAGCCACTACCCTGTGTTTGTCTACCATGCTGAATACAAGAATATGTGAATAAGAACAGACCAAAGATTGCGTGTAATTAGTTGGTACCAAAATAATACACACCTAGATGTTTTTGTTCATAACAAACCCATCCTGAAGAGAATTTGAAAATTGTTTGTTTTTGATAAGCAGTGTTCTCCAGCATTCATCATAATTTATTTTTCCATTTTCAAAATCAGATTACACAAACGGGCATATTGAACAAAGTTAATCATTTAACTAAAAATTTAACTAAAATGACTCTTTTCTATGTATTTACACATCATGGTCTTATCAGGCTTTAGTTTAAGACATTTGGGAGGTTCAAACTTCTAAGTTGAAGAACAAAAAAACTTTTCACAAAGCTGGTTATGGTCAATAATGGTTATTGTGGTCAGTAATTAGCTGAACAACTGCAGAGCCACAGAAAGAAAAAAATATCTCGTCCATGCTCAGTGGAGGTCACCATATCACCAAGCATACGGTGCAACTAGAAACAGTTTATGTTAGTCTCATGAAAAGCAGAAATATTTGCAACAAACACCGTAAGTTCTCTCCTTCAGTGCAACCCTACAGGCTTAATTTGACCTTAACTGAGGGATTTGCTTAAGAATGTCACAGAGAATCCTTTAAAATGTTTTTACTTAGTTGGGGAAAAACACTAAGTTAATTACAGCACTGAAAGAGACTTTACAGTAGTATAATTTTAGTTTTAATTTTAACTGCCCCCTGGAGACAAATAAAGTTTTCTGAATTTGAATCTTTAATTCTGCTTTCAGTGGAGACCATTGGTTCGCTCGCATTTCTTGCCTGTGTTTCCTGTCATTGCCTCACTTGTTAGTGTCTCATAAAGGTATCTTAATTTTTTCCCTTAATTTGGTTGCTAAGGTCTGTTATGCAATATATTTGTTTTTGTATTCCTTAAGTGTAACACAAAACCGTAAATATGCCAGTATTTTTTAAGAGAACAATCTTTTCTCTGAGATGTGCGTCACTTTGGATAAAAGAGTCTGCTAAATGAAATTGTAGAAAGCTTTAAGGAGAAGACTTAAGGGTGTTGTGCAACCACCTGTATTTTAAGGAAACCTGAACTTAATCCTAACTTAAGGCGTTTTGTGCAACCGGGTTTAGCTTATCAATGTCTAGCTGACAGCTTCCACATGTCTGTTTTTTGAATTATGTTAGAAGTGATACTGGCGTTTTTTAAGGTTTATTTAACTATACTGATGACAAATGCTCCTCTTATGAGTTGCTGTTCTGCTGTTATGTGACCGACTATTTAGATTTCTTTCTTAGAAGGGTCAACATCCTAGTTGGCCAGAATGAACCTCCTGAGGACCAGTTCTCCGAGCTGAGGCCCCACAATATTTAAACTGAATATGCAGGCATACATTTTGGCATCAAGGGAAACAAAAAGAAATACATTGCACCATTAACCTTCATCCATCTTTTCTCCCTCCATCCGTCTGTCTATTCTTCACCCTGTTTCTCTGACGAGCAGCTCTACTCTTCCCCCAGGGTCTCTTCAAGGCCCCCATTATTTCACAAAGCCATAAATTCTCAGTCCCAGTGGCAGAGGTCAGGGCTAAGAGTCAGAGAGGTGGAGGGACGTTTACCTTATGAATAGAACTCATAGTCTAGAATAAGATTAATACAACATGAATAGCTACTACAACCACTACTATTACATGACCTGCTGATAATATTGTACATTACCAACCAGAGCCACAGACAGTGCAGTTCTAGAAGAATAAATTTATCTTAATGCATATAAGGTGAGTGCTCTCTAATATACTTGAAGCCACAATTATGTTTATGGAGCCAAGGAATGTCACTTTAACTAGAGAGCCTATCTAAGCATAAGTAGTGCAGAGATATATGGATGCTGGATGTATGTAGTTGATTGCACTGCCTGTCTTTAATAAGCCTGAATAGTCCTAATATATCATGCGCTTGTTTATGTGGGCTGTCTGATGTCACTGTTTCCAATATCAGCATTCACAAATACACAAGGTAAATTCTCATACATGCACTGCTAGTAAGTACAGTTCATTCTGAGTTACCATTAGGAACAGGGAATCCTTAAAGTGGGACAGAAAAAGCTTCACTCTGTGCACTGGTTCTGCTCATATCTCTGTGTATAAAAGTAGCAGAACCAGAAGTCTTAGGGATTAGTAGAAGAACTAAGTTTCTCTCCACATTTTCTCCGACTGTACAAAAATTCATACAGCAAATAAGAATTAAGACACAGGAGCAAAAATAAGGGCAACTCTTTCCTAGAAATACTCGTGAGCATGTGAGTGTGACTCAATATACCTGCAATTATACACAACATAAAAATTCACATACCAACAGCAGCTGCTCACACACAGTTCTCAACACTTGGTCTCTGCTAACCTTTTCTCTCTCTCGAACCTTTACCCTCACCCTAACCAGTCAAGGCAGATGGTTGCCCTATATGAGCCTGGCTCTACTGCAGCTCTCTTACTGTTACTAGTGAGTCCTTACTCTCCATGGTTGCAAAAAAAAATGAATAAAAGAAATAATTTATCTTTTGCACATCCTCTGAAGGAGCTCCTCAAGCTCCATCACAACATAGGTGCTTAAAAAAAAAACAGACAGAGGAACATTTCCAGCAACCATCACTCCTGTGTTCTAATGCTACATTGTGTTCGCTAATGGTGTTGAAAGGCTAATTGATGGTTTGAAAACCCTCGTGAAATTATGTTAGCACATGAATAAAAGCGTGAGTTTTCATGGAAATGTGAAATTGCCTGGTTGACCGCAAACATTTGAACGGTGGTGCATATTGTAGTTGGTTTAGATGGAGATTGACTGCTGAACTACTAAACTTTATACAGATCTCTATTTTGAACCAGTAGTTCTCAATATAGCGTCTTTCCAAAGAGTCACAGGATCATAACAAAAGAAATTCTGCTAAACTCGTTGCATCCAATCCTAATTAGTGCAGTTCTTGATGCATTTTATATATTTTAACTTCTTTCAGATGCCACTTACTTGTATGAAACTGCATGATAGAGTACAAAGTTTTTTTAAATGTGTACAACAGCACATTATTTGAGTAAATGTCCTTAGCTACCTTTTACCACTGTCCTCAGGTGATCAAATTTAAGGTTGCACAGTCAACATCCGATTGTCTGTGGGTTTATTCAGCCTAGTTTTAAAACGGCAACATCAGGCATCAACAAAATGCTCAAAATATAGATGTAAATATAAAAATGTGGAGACAACCACCTAAATTATCGATAGCACCCCTCATCTGCACAACAAGCCAGAAGCTTGCGAAACAAAAGCAGTCTTCTTTTGACAGTCTGGTTCCAGGTCTCAACTGTAAATCAAAGCCACCACATCTTCATGCTTCATTCAGCACACAGATGCTCTGCTGCTGTTGGCTGCTAATTCAGCTGCAACCACATTACTCTCCTCCTTAATAAGGTTTACCGAGCGTCTGTCTTACCGAGCTTCACCCTCCTCCACCCACACAAACACCCTAATGGAGCTTGAAACAGGCATTGGCTTGCAGTGTGTGTTTGTGTGTGCCTTTGTGCTCTGCAGTGTGTTGGTGTTGCTAAATGAATGCTGTGTGTGTGATTATGTGCCTGTATGTGAAGGACTGCCATTTTATGTTTGGAATTTAGGAAAAGCTGAGTGTGTAAAGGCAAACGTCTGTTACTTTGAAATGTGTCTTAAAGTGTGAATGTCAATTTTTAAGGATTGTTACAAATGTGTCTGTTTAAAGGCACGTAAAATTGGAGATATTGTTTACTGCTTCTCATGTAGCCAACAAGGACAGGTGTTATTGAGCTAAATTTTTACGTATCATTTATGTTGAAGGCATTTAGTTGGACAGACAGGTTATGAAAGCAGAAAATGTGTTTGTGTGTGCAGTATGTAGGTTAATGGCCTTCATTGTGTTGAAGTTAGAGAATGAGCTGTTCTCATTAGGAGCCTTTTAAAAAGCTAATTGGTGGAGCCAGTAAAGGTCAGGGACTCCAGCAGGAAACACAGTGATTCAGGATTCTACATTCTGCTTCATAATCTGACCTTCTAAAGTCTGAGCACATTTTAGTTAAAAAACAACAAATAAATAAATAAAAAGAAGCCCTAGTTTTAAGGTACAGTCATGTCCTATTACATTAGATTAAATGAAAAGGAGGCCGTTTGGGGCTGTGCGTGCATCTTTGCTAAATAAACACATTTTAGCCTCGCAACTGTTATCTTTCATCAGTAAAATGCTTCACTCACGGCAATGAGTGTCATAGAGTTAAGAGATATTTTATTTTTTCAGTTTTCATTGAGATGACCTCTTGATCCCTGCAGTCAATAGTATTCGGGGGTAAAGTTTTGAGACTGCATTATAGCGGAAATTTATACATAATTGGAATGACAGGTAGATGCCGTCAAGATAAGTACAACAACAGATTAAGTGCCATGCTGACATTATTCTGATGATTCTAAGAGCCAAGAAACAGAAGCTGAAGCCTTATGGGACCACAAATACTGAATTGAGAAAACTGACACAGATACTTAACAAATGGCAAAATGTTGTCTCCTTTTCAAATGTCAAAATTCAAAAGGTAACATCAGAGAAAATTTGTTCTGGGGCTTTTGAAATTGTCTCAACTACAAACAATTCAGTATGAAAACAAGATTAAAGCTACACTAAAAGCTCTGTGAGACTGTATTAAGTCAAAGCGCTGCTTTGTGCTACATGGGAGTGCTCAAATTCATATGTTCATAACAATGATTTATTACTATCATCTTAGCACAGTGTGTTAGCATTTAACAGTTAGAGGCATTTCATTAAAAACCAACAGTGAGCTGCTGGTGACAGTGCAGGAAAAATGAAGGGATCGCTAACGTCAGACCAACAGTCTGTGGTTTGAGACTATGTATGAAATACGTATTGTACGCATGAATACATGAGTATGAACACTAATTATTTGCACTGCTCTTGTTTTTAAGTTTTAACAAACATGTTTCACACCATATATAAGCAACCGAGTTCCACACAGCATCTCAGACAATCTCTGATGAAAACAGTGGTAATTAATACAGCTAACAATTACATACAAACTGAAATATTAAAATAGTGAAATCAAATCAGATTTATTATTCAAAATAAAATTGCATTTGTCATGACTTATATGTCGCCATTTTTGTTCAGTATAACAGTATCTGAAATGTTAAACCTGCTCAAAACAGAAATATAATTGTGTACAAGGAAATGAAACTGTTTTTCACATCTAACATCTTGATGGCTTTTGAGAAAATAATAAAAACTTTTTTTAAAATAAGAAGCCTTTGCAAGATTATTCACAATTAACCATTTCCTGTAATTTAGTCTGCTAGAAAAGTGCTACAATTACACCAACATCAAACTTTTAAACAGAGCCCAACATAAGCGTTTAACTGATCTACTTTAAAATACATATAAAGTCTACAGAACTCAGGTCCTTGCAAACAAAATGACTTTTAAACTACATTTTCAAATACTGCAAAGATAAATGATAAGAAATGTATTTCTTCAAGAATAAGAATCCGTCTTTATTACAAGTCCTTCATGCAGTTGGTTTGACAGTTGTTTTGGAGCAGCTGTAGGAGGCATGGCCTACCTGGACCCAAAGAAAGGAGACACACAGCCAGAGTTACGCCAGTAGACAGGAGCACCTGGAAACAGAATAACACACATATTTCATTTCAATTTAAAATCTAATATTACAATTTATTTATTTTACTCCTCTGTCAGCAGAGCATCTGTTGTGCTACTGTTGTACTTCACAGTGGAGGACCTACCGTAACAACACCAGACTACAAGTGCATCTCAACACCTCCTACACTGCAAAAAGTCTATTTGTCTTATTTTTAGTCAAAGTGTCTCATCCCACTCGATTTAAGATAAATTCACTTAACAAGTGACATTTCAGCAAGATGGAGGGACTTGTTTTAAGACAATGCATCTCAAATATCTTGTTAAGTCAAACAATCTTGAAATTATCTTGTTTTGAGGTGTATTTTACAAGAAAACTCAAAATAAGTTTAATACATCTCTAATTAGAAGGTTACATGAAAGCAAAAATCTATTTTTGAGTGAAAAACTGCTATTTTTTTAGCATGTCTGGCTTATTTTAAGACACCTAAGCTTGACACCTAAAATATAGCTTAAAAGAAGTTTTCCCAGCTAATTTTAAGATCTCAATATTCTAAATATATCTTATTTCAAGAAATCTTACGAAGCCATTTTTCACTTGTTTTTTTCACCTATTTCAAGGTAAAAGCTCCTTGAAATAAGGTGGGGTTTTTTTTCTTGCTTTGAGAGGGGCATTTTTTCCAGTGTACTGTGAGTTGTGGTCAGAGGTGTTTGTTGGGCTTGTACCCACACCTGAGAGGGTGTCATGAGGACTCCAACAGTTCACCAGAACGTCACAGTAGCAAAGTAGAAAAACCATCACTGGACATCCGCAAAAGCAAGATTCTTATCTGTTGTAACTCTAACCTTGTGGCTACACTGAATGTGTGAAGTATGTAGACCATTAGCAGATTGGATGTGCTACAGAATGGATCTTTTTACTGGCTACACTTGCAGTGCACATACAGCCTAAAGTTAGGGCAAAACAAGAAGTTGAGCTTTCTTTTTTGGATTGCTGTCATAGTTTTTCATGAGTTTGTGTAATACGGGTAAGTTAAGACCTGCAGACTACAGTCGACTGTAAGAAATAACAGTACTAAGATACTATCAGCTGGTATCTATTGTTAAATGTTGTCATTGCGGTCAAGACTTGCCTTGTTAGACAGAAAATTGTCATTTTCCATATACTGAGTGTTTAAATAATTTTAAAAAGTATAGACACTTTATGACAAATTTCTGTGTAACAGGGTCGCACACACCTCACATAAAAAATATTTTCACTTTTTCAGTGCATATCTCTATGAGGCACATGAAAGCACACAAGTGCAGCTCATACGCCTGGTGTAGACGCCTTCATTGATTATAATGGAGCCGTAGTGTTGCACTATCTGCATATGCTACACTTTCAGTGTAGGCACAAGGATAAGAGAGTCCATAATTTACAAATTAATAACTCAGGAAACTGTCATTTTCATTTCTTTCTATAGGCTGCAGTGATTTTTCTGAAGAGCAGCCCAACAACAAGCGGCGCACTGACCCTTCATGTTAAACAAGTCTGTCTATCTGTCAAACTGAGCTGTAGGCATATCAAGAGAAATGCAAGATAATTGTGACAAGGCACAAATGCAGACTTTGCAACTGTAAGAGTAGATTTTTTCCTGAGTCAAGTTGTTTTGCAATGTCAGGTCTCTGAGGGAAGTCAGAAAGCATGGTAAGTAACAAAATACAGAAGTGACAAATATGAAGAGAAAGAATTGATATAAACTACAGGGAATATAGTGAGCAGGTTGTTGAATTGTGCTGTGGGACAGTCACGCATTGTCAAAACACACACTCAAGCATTTCTTCTAATCCGTCTTGTTCTAATTCTCATTTGTATCTTGTGTTTTTATCTGTATTTGTGCAGCTTGCGTGCAGCACGCTGCATCGCTACAGCCTGCAATAAGCGATTTGTAGTTAAATCTTCCTTAATCCACTGTATTGCTTTTTTCACTAACATGGTGCAAGTGGAAGCATGGTCGAGCAGCAGTGTATCGATATCAGGACAAATGCAATGAAAGCAGCTTGTTGGGTCAAATAGCTCTGGTAACAGGTCTAATTGAATCTGTGTCAGGTTCTCACTGCAGGTACATCCACCACTGCAAGCAGCAGGGTGGAAATCAATACATCCTCTCTGCATCCATGGACACACTCTAATTTCATTGAAGGCTTTTCTCTGCGTGCATGGTTGAGAGAGTGATGGAGCGAATGAGTGTACATGTGCAGGTTAATGAAGGTCATTGTTTAATCCCGTTAGAAAATGAGTGTGTGTGCAAGAGAGAAAACTAAAGCTTTGTGTGTACAATAGGACATTAGTTCAATCATGTTACCATTCTGCAGTGTGTAGGAAATGTTTACTTCTCTTACCAATGATAAAAGCCAAGTGAGGAATTCGAATGTAAGTTCAAGCGTAATGTATTTTTTTTAAGCGCAGCTACATTTAGTGGTGCTAACTTGTCAAGATGTAAACAAATAAAAGACTAAAACAACAGGGGTTGAGTTGCTACCAAAAGTCACATCCACAAAAGTAGTACGGGAACTGTTGTTTTAAAATTTGGAGCAAAGTTATCTGTCTAATAGATGTAGAGGAAGGAAAAATAGACGCAACTAAATTTTGAAATCACTGGTTCTACCGAATGCCTCAAAACTGCAGCGGTTAACAAGAAATGACACAAGATTTAAACTTAAAAATTAAAATACTATTAAATAACAAATTCATATGAATCAAACGGAATCAACAAACAGGCAAAGTGTTTCTTTTTCAATAAATCAGTTGCAGTTTTAATTCAAACTGCTCCTGCAGATTGCATTCTATTGTTCATGAATAATATTCACGTTGTGTCCCTAGGTGGTAAATAAATGTATATGTACCCGGAAAGCAGTCCTGGGTCGGGGCCAGGTCAGGAGTATGGAGGTTCAGCATCCTTAGGATCTGGGATGGTCTGACCATTGGAGGGGTAGTGACCTTGGGCTGCTGCTGCACTTGTTCTGGTGTAGGACAGCAGGGGCTGGAATTACTGCTGGATGGAGCTGGTGGAGGAGTCATGCTCACTGTCTGAGAACAGAGGAAATTTTCTTCACTGAACAAAAAACAACACTTACTTATTCCTTTGTTTGAAGTGGCTAACAGAAGAGCTTACAAAAACCTTAATCCACCATGATTTTACATCAGTTAAACCAAACACAAATGATTCATCTTACTTCAACATCAGCTTTACAGTGAGCCCGCGTCATCTCAATCAGATCTGGAGGAGCGAGAGGGCTGGTGTTGGAACACGGGGAGCTGGTAGGAGGATATTCATTGGTCGACACACAGCCTACTTCATTACTTCCAGGGGTTTGGACATTTAGCAGAGCTCTGAACGGGTTGCCCCCTTCACCCTGAACACCACATAAAAATGAAACAATATGAATTTCTTACCATTCCCCTTGGATATACATTAGGTTTTCTCAGTGAAAAGAGCAGTATAACCAATTCAAAACAGAGTTACAATACCTAAGCATAGTAAAGTATATTTTAATGGTTACACTGTGATGACCCCTGTAAACTGTTTATCCTCAACCCTATTCGGGAATTACAGCTCCGATTACCAAAAGGGCCATATATAAGATCAACTATAGGAACTCATACAGGATTAAACCCAATGCAGTTGACCATACTATATTATAATAAATTGTTGTACAGAAGCTAAAATTACAAATGTTTGAAAACACATTGAATGAAGGCAGTAGTCGTGTTCCTGTGGATGAGCTCAGAGTCAGATGGTCTTACCTGGATGTGGGGGATGATCTCATTTTCACCGATATACTCCAGTGCGGGTAGTTCTTCATCTTCAACCTGCGACACCAAAAACACTCCTGTGTCTTTCACATACATATAGAGATTGTTCGATCTTAAAAATGGGATTGGAGTCGATAAAGGTGATTTTTCCTGATTGGTATTGGTGTGAACCTAAGTCCAGTTCTTTGTTTACACCCAATGTCACACAGGTGATGTAAATTTAAATAATTTTTGGGATAAATGCAACATTATCCTTTAATAATTATTACCTTTTCATACAAATTGTGCATACTAGACATGTATGTCCTATGTTCTATGATATCACTGTTTCAAGCCATGACGCAATACTTTACAAGTGGACGTTTGCAACAGTCGGAACAACATTTTCTCCAGTCATTCCTGATTTACTGTGTTTACCAGAGTGTGATGAACATGAGGTCGCAGTGACCTTGATGTTTGGCCATCAAAATCTAAACAGTTCATACTAGAGTCAAAATGAACATTTGTGTCAAATTTGAAGTAATGAATTCAAGACAATCCTTGAGATATTGCATTTACATGAACAAGACAGATGGACGGACAATCCAAAAACATAATGCCTCCACCTTACTGTTGCTGGGATGGAGGCATAAAAGCTCTGGACTGTTTTCAACACTGTAACATGCTGTTTCCTGTATGTTCAGTTTGACAAGCTGCCACTCATTAACATAAGAGAGAGAGACAATCTTGTAATCCAATATCCATTAAACTGCCCACTGATTGGCTCTCATCTTATTTACTGTCCAACCAAGCTGTGACCTTCCAACAGTGTGGCTATACATTAAGCAATGTTGGACTGCAACTCCCCCTTCAGCAAGATGATGTGTGTATTTAGTCTGAGTGTGTACATTGAGTGCGTTTGTGTGTGTGTGTCCATCTGCAGTGGGCCTGCAGCACTGACAGTATGGCTGGTGAGATAAGAGCTATGGACAGTGGAGAATAAGAGCTTTACAGCAACATTAAAAGACTGGGTAAGAAAATGAAAGTGAGAGAGGGAGGGAAAGAAGAGACAGAGTGCAAATCCACCACTAACATTCAAATAACCCAGTACTGACACTGACTTTTTTGGCTATGCATAAAACAACAGGAGTTGGGTCTCTGATGTGCTTCTGTATGCTACATAAGAACTGTGTGTCAGACGGTGCAATAGCACTGCAAACTTTCTCGACCCCGACAGTTTTTTAGCACCACAATTGTGGGGGCTACATCCGACAATTTCCGCAACTTTCCCGAAATCAATCCACTGCTAGAGCTACAACTTCTTTTCAAGCATGACTCAGTTGTAGAATGTGTCTGTGCTACCTTCAGCGTGGCCAAAATGGACTGTTTAAGGTTGTCCGCTGGCTTGGGGGATGAAATCACCTCCAGTTCTACCTCTGGCAGGTCAACCATTCCCGTTCCCAAGTAGAGACTTACTGGCGTGATCTGGACACACAACTGCAAAAGCAGGACCAATGAATTCCCTCACAACTGACTATGAATTTAAAATATTACTTGCATAATTACTATTAGTACCTGTATTAATTATTTAGCAGATAACTCATACAGTGATGTCGTATACTGAATAAAGACTTGACAATAATAATGTTTCACCAGGTAAGGCTTTGACATATAAAAGCAGACATCTGCCAACTTCAAATACTGTTATAGCACAAATACAATACAAATTCTGATGTGTGTGGCTCACTGCTGCGGTCACTGCAGGGCTACAGGCTGTCCCATGGCCTTGGCTCAGCAGAACATGGTGGATATAGATGTCATTTTCAGTATTTGTGTCACACAGGTAGAGCTGCAGCACATCTCCAGTGTAACAATCCAGAGCACCCACCAGGGTGCGATCAGAGCACAGTTTCTGGAAAGAAGCTGTGGCCTCAATAGTCCAAATCCCCTGCAAGAGACCAACAACAGCTGTACTTATTAATGAAAGATAAGATAAGATAAGATAAAGTTCTTTATTTCTCCCCACTCCAGGGGAAATTTAAATATAAATGAATTATAACAGCACTGAGCAGTAGCTACATTGTTAAGACACATCCAACTTGGTTTAATAGTACACCTCTACTTTAGTTTTGTGATATGTACTGTGAACAAAGCTGATGGTGAATTTTTGAATAAAAAAAAAAAACAATATACAGTTATAACTAATAACAGTTATAACTGCAAGCTACTTTGTTGCTATTTTGGATTCATGTACAAGACAAGCTTGTTTTCTAAACACCACAGAAAAGAACGGTTTTTCAACTAATTGAAATGTGGTATGTACAAGAAAAATCTTATCGATAAGGTCATACAATATAAGATGAATGCATGCAGGAACATGACATTCAACACTGTCTTTCGTGCTACAGGCCAGCCGGATACAGTGCACACACTAGCAATAACAAAAAGTTGGTGCAAATCTTCGTAATAAAGCTCATATTTGTCAAGAAACATCTAATATATTGTTAGACAAACTGAAAACTCACAGTGGTGGGTTTAATTCCAGTGAGAGATGATGGAACAGCTTGTGCTGGAAGAACTGAATAAGCTGACCTGGTAAACACAGAGATATACTGTAGGGAATACAACAAAACACTCATCTGTCATCTTCGTAACACTAACGGTATTATTTATATGCTCAGAAGTTTGATGTGCACTTACTTGAGGAATTTGAGGTTGGCGCTCTGTACTACTGTCATGACTCCAAAGTCAACATAGTACACCTCAACCTGTGTGGGGCTGATGACTTGATGGATCACCACCCGGTAAACCCACATTCCTGTGGGTGATATGCAGCAGACCTGACCCCGTCGGACAAACTGTTCAGGTAGGCGGTAGCACTCCGACACATCACGACAGTTGTAATATCGTCTTGGAGACAAGAGGAGAGGAAAAGGGCGGAAAAAGTCAATGTAAGCTGATGTTTTGACTACAAACTACGCTGGTACCAACATGTACACCACCTCATCTCCATCATCATCTGCTCCATAGCTTGGGCTTCTTCACTCCCACTAAAACGGATGTAGAAATGTCCAGGTGACTCCACCTGTTCAACCAAGACTTCTACAAGCTCTCGGGCAGCATGGCGTGTCGGTGGTTTGAGATGCTCGCTTTGCAGGGCGTCCAGGGGCACAGTAGGGCTGCAGTGTAACTGAATGGCGGGGTACAAATCACAGCTCTTTAGACAGACATAGAGAAAAAGCAAAGTGCGTGCTGTGAGAAGGACAGAGCAATGCTTTTCTATGCATTCAGTATTTAGTATATTGTACAGATGTCAAACATGTACACAGAGATAAAATCATTATTGTACACTGTAGGGCTGGACCCCAATATCCGAATATTCGATCGTTACGATCATATTCGAGTATTAATTTTGAGATCCAAATATCCCATTATTCGGCTCGTCCCTTCGTCCCTTCTATTATGGCTAAAAAAAACCAACCAAAAAAACCCATTTACGAATATTTTGTTGTACACTAACCATTTCTTTGGTCTTAGTAATGTGACTCATCTCCACCTCCTCGTCTGCAACTTCTGCTGTGATATTATCACTCTCTTCTTCCAGTTTACCCTCCCAAGGTGATTCTCCTCCACTGAGGTAGTAGCTTGTAGATTGCAATTTTGCACCATCATCAAAATTCTCAGTCTCTTTTGATTCTAAAAAATAAAGAACACATTTCTTGTTTAATGGAAAGCCAATTATGCAACGAGAATGCTTTGTTACAGGGCATTGGTTAGGAAAATACTAACTGCTGAAACAAACACAGATTGATGCCTTAGTGATACTGAGACAAAGATATACACAAACTGGAGGAAAAGGGGTTACTGGCACTTAACATAAAACAACACAACAGAAAATCAACATAAAAATAACATTTGCTTGTACAGAAGCATTAACTGGTGATGCTACCAGATTAATTATCCCACCTGGTTGTGTACTGTTACTGTCCTGTATGTTCATGATTATCCAGTGATGTCCATTGTCACCTCCTGCTGGTTTGAGGTGGAAAATGTCACTCAGGGCACCAACAAGTTCTGTGACGTTGACAAAGCCGCTCTGTAGCAATGGCAAGTCCTCATCAAAAAGTCTCTGGGGGGTGTAAAGCACCACATGTGAGACTTCAACAATAACATAAAGCATCTTGGTTATTTTCTAGATTTACAACATACTTTAAATCTGAAAGCAGGGCAATACACACAACCAGAACATAGGAGCCAATAACTTAGATTTAGCTGGTTCTGAAAATTAGACTTAGACAGACTTTAATACTCCCCAGAGGGAAATTCTGTTGTTCATTGATCTAGTTTCTTAAATGATGTAGAAGTTTTAGGCTGCCAGTCGTATGACTAATTTGGTTAAAACCAACATGTATATTTTGTTTACCTTATACTCAGAAGGCAGATCGTGAACCGATAATCCACCAGTCTTCTGGCTTACCACCTGCAGAGAGTTGTTGACATATGATGGGTTTCATTTCAAGACTCTTGTCTCATTAAAACATACTTATAAACACATAACTTGATCACCTTCTGTACCAAAATAAGTCACCAAAATTATCACATTAGATACTGGACGATATGATGTAGTAAAATAAACTGCCTCATTAACATTTTGTTATTTATTGCCATCTTCACTGTAAAAATCAAAATGAAGAAAAACACACAATATGCCACTAGCTGCAGATTTGTGGTGCTATTTGTTCATGTACTGATGTGTGACATCCACACAACATTTTGATTTCCTACAGAAGTGTCATTTCATTTATTGAGCTGTTGTTGTCATCCATCACTGTGACTGACACGGCTGTTAAAGAGCAATGAGACTAGAGAGGTGACAGGCTGAGCGTAAACGTATGAAATCATCGCGTTTTGATTTATAATCCGCTTCACCCAGCCCTTTTGCACTTCAAGCTGCTGCATACACATGAACCACGATAGCAGGAGAACTTGAAGGTGCCCACACAGCCTATGAGTCCAACACCTACTGCTTTACACACTTGCTGCCGCACTTGCATAACAGAAAGAGACGTGCTTATAAATTAGCGTGAAGTCTGACCTTTTGTAGCTTCTCCTTCAGCTCCTGACTGATGGTGCCAGCAACTCCATTCTCCAGGATTTGCTGACGAAGCTCCTCCTCCAGCTGATATAAAGTTTCATAAGAAAAAAAAAAGACACAAAAAGATAACTACTTATAATAGATAATTTTACACTAAACATTTTTTCTAGCCATTCTTAATGAAATAAATCAGTGAGACAGAACTATTTCTTGCATTTCTGCTGGTATGTTAAAAATAATCCTGACCAATCACATTCTGAAATCTTGACAAAAGAAGAGTAAAACAGCACTGCATTACTCTTTAAAAGAAGAGTAAAACAACATATCATTACTCTTTAAAAGAAGAGTAAAACAACACTGCATTAAATTAAATGCAATGTTGCTTTACTTATGTCTTTTTATAAAGTTTAGTTTTTTGCAAGTTGTCATCTGACAAAGTTTTGTTTGTGTATCTAGTTTATTCAAGAATGAAATGTTCCTGTATGTTCTCACGTATTGTATTAAGTAGCTAACCTGTCTTTCATATGCAAGCTATCTGAAACTACCTTTCAACTGAAAACAAACCTTGAGGATGCGCTTATGAAAGAGCTGACCATCTTGACAAGGCACAGGTGTGGCTTCCTGAATCTTTTTAGCCATCTCTGTCTTGTCACTGACAGTTGTTGACTCATTATGGTCTGAGCCCAAGGTAGTCTCAGTAGAAGGCTGGTTCAAAGAAGTCACTAAAACTTTAGCTGGAGAACAAAAAGATGTTTCAAAAGAATCAGACTATTGCAAAAGACAACAGCAAGTCTCTGATGCATTTACTGCCTATATAAACCCAACTTTTGAAAAACACACCTGGAGGTTTTGTTGATGTCTGGACTTCGATTCTTGGCCCTTTGGAGGCTGGTTTGTTGATTCTAGGCGATCTTGGATTTATGGATCCAAACGACATTGGTGAGCTGGCGGGGCAGAGCAGTGGCCTGGGGATCATATGTTCCCTAAGGATCAAAACTGAGCCAAGCCTGCTTTGTTGGATGACGATCATGTCCGCTGCTGCCTCCAGCATCTCTCCAGTGGAGTAGAAGCCATAGCTGTGGACACGCAGCAGGTGGCCAAAGGAGCGAAAGAAAGAGGCCTCTAGGTCAGACACCCTGAGTGGACCCTGGGAGAGCGGCCACAGCATTACTCCAAATGAGAGTGCAATGACATAGCAACATTTTGTTATAAACTATTTTGTGAAAAATAACAAAAACAGAAAAGAACGTAAACAAAAAAAGCAAGCCGGGCCTTTACTTCCCTTATTTTGAGAGATCTATGGCAAAATCAATATAAATATTTAAGACATTATGAAGCCTAAAAAAACAACCTTACAAACAGCAATCTCTGCATTTTTTTGTGCAAATTTGTCCTATTTCAGGGAATAGGAAGGTCAGATTATACAGTGTCATTCAAACTTCAGCAGGCTTAAACAGTCTAGCGTATAATGTAGATCACCCACAATGGACCTGGGGAGAGAAATAATAGAAAATTACAACCAACCTGCATAGAAAACCTGTACGTCATACCTTGGAGAGCAGAAGGCGGAGCTGTGCCCTCAGCTGGGACGGAAGGGATGGGGGAGCAGAACCTCTTCTTGGCAGGACCAAAGAGGGGGAGGAATGAAGGTAACGAGGGGAGAAGTAGCTGAAACCTCCTGTCCCGACTTTCTTGCCTTTTTTAGGTGAGCGCTGTTTGGCTACCAGCTCCTCAATGGTGCGAGTAGACTCTCCACTAACAGCTATGACAAAGGAGACCAAAGTGAGAGAAGGAAAGAATAAAACTTGAATCGGTGTGTGAAGACAACAAAAACAGAAATAGGGAACTTGGCCTCAGGCAGTAATAACCATTTTTTTAAAATGCTAAAACAGTATTAATGCATACAAAAAATAAAAAGACTACCTCGTAAGTATTGGGTACTATCTGGCCTGGTGTGAACGGACACCACATCTGGCAGGGCCCTAGCCATATCCATAACGCTCCTGAAGCCCAGAAGTTTCAAGGGCATTGGATGTCCCACCATGATGAAGTAGTCTCGTTTGAGCTGATCAGGGTCCAATCCCATCTTAGATGAAATAAGCAAGGAGCGAACATCCTTCTTCAGCTTTTCCAAAACATCTTCCTGGTTCATCTTGCCTACTTTGTCTGGAAAGACAGCAAAAGGAGTAAACAAGATGACAATTAGAATAATGGCAACAAAATACATCCTGAACCCCAACAAGGAGAGTGTACTATGACGCAGACTTTCTTTCTTATAGCTAGCTTAACAAAATTTAAGACCCCAATTAGATAAAACGAGTATTATGACAATGGTTACAAATGTTATTTTTTAAAGCCAGGTTTACTTCACCAGGCTCAAGGCATGTGCAGGGGCATGTAGTGCCCAATTTCATTCTTCTTCTGCACCAAATGAAGCGATGGTGTACCACCTACTTCTGTCAAGACGAAAGGTTGTTACAATAGAGATAGCTGAAGAGTGTAAAAATGCACTACAGTAGAAAGCACTGTTTTTGCAAATGATGTCCAAGAGGAATGTTGGTACAAATTATTTTACCACTCAGTGAACTCTTAGTGCAGACGCTTATTTTTAAAATAACAGCTGCCCGTTACAGCTCTTAAACTTTAAATTTCATACAATAAAATGTAATATTAAAGAAGTGCATTAATGTCTGACACTGTCCAATAATAAATGATATATGAACATGACTTTAGTTTTTGGCCAAGTGAATATTATTTGCGATAAATACCAATGGACTAATCGGCTTTCTAATCTGTGTTCTATTAGCTGCAGTACAAGCAGTGTAAAACAGACTTCAGAGCAAATCAAGCATTAAAAAACATCTTTTTACATTACATTTTCTACATCAGCAGAAGTTCACTCAAAGTCCCTACGTCCACTTACCTGTGTCTAAACAGAAAATCCCACTACCAATTTTATAAAATGCATGAATGGATAAAAAAAAAAAAATATCAGCAGGTGATGGTGGCTGAAGTCATGTCATAAAATAAAATTTATTCCCCTTGCGCCATCTTGGTTAACTTAGAAATGCATGCTAGCTACCACATTTAATACTACTGCCTCATACTGTATGTCTTTTTCAAGTTAAATAACATGGCGACCAGTAACAGTCATGACAGTACTGTGCTAGCTAACAGACACATCCCCACCTGGACACGACCAACTGCTAAATTAGCCAAAGTTTAGCCTCCACCAAGCAGAGCAAAAGAGAGAGTTGGCGTTGCAATTTCGAGTACGTTGTTAATTAACGCAGTCACGAACGTAACTGTCATGTCTTGTGAGGAAATTGTTTCAAAAATATAATTTTAAATTACCCGAAGTCCTCATTGAGTTGGTCGTATCGTACCGTCCTACACATCGGTGTCTAGCTCCTTCCTTGGGTTTAGCTCTTCTCTCCGCACCTGTTGCTAGCAAACCACCGGACACGTTGTCAACAGCAGCAGTGTGAAAACGGCGACAAAAAGAAAGCTAACTGCGCTTTGTTTACCAACGTTTATTCGTTAAAACCTCTGTTGTGATTTAGTTAACGTGAATAAAAACAGCACGGTCTCAGTTGGCAGCTCAGCTAAATTAAATTGACTTCGAACAACAACTTTGCTGAACCGTTAGCTGCACCGTAAACGAAGATCGTTTGTTGCAGGGCGACGATGAGCCGCTCTCAGAAAAAACAAAAACAAAAACAAAAAAAAAAAAAAACCATGACCAACAGGTCTAAGCCCCTTGTGTAAGGCAGAAGTCTTCTCACCTGATCACTACAGTAACATTTTCTGTAATTCGTCTAAAATATAATCTCGCTATTTTTAAGTTGTGTCATTAAATTACCTGAATTTTAAAAGGCATTAGATAAATACTATTGGATTTATAGAGTTTAGCAAAAACACCCCATCAGTAATTTGCGATAATGTTAAACTAAAATACAGATTTTAATAATTCCTCACACAGCCGCTGTGAAGCGCAGGCACAGGTTCGGGGTGAGATGATCCCTAAATGAAGCACACCTTGTCCTCTGGGCGTCGTTTACCTGAGAGTGGCGGAGGTATGTTCGTTTACGTGTGAAAGCGTGGCTCACACGGGCGGGGTGAAGCTTGCGAATAGGTTTCTTCTCAACAGCTAATGATGTACAAATGATAAATTTTGCAGCATGTAAAGGATGTCAGTTTTACTTGCACATGTAACCTCATAGGCTACGTATAAAGCTACTGTATTTGTTGAATATCCTCTTTGTCTTCACCCAGCAGACATACAGACTAGATGCATGTAGCCTCTGTGTACGTGTGTTTGTGTGTGTATCTTTCTCACTTGTATATGCAAGAAAAACAAGATTGAGTGTGGTTAAATATGGGTGAGACAGTGAGCATGTTTGATTAAGGACTCCTCAGGGAGGCTGCTGTATGTCTTCTGTCAAAACAGAAAAGAGGAAAAAAACTCCCATCGGCCCCTTAAGACCTGAGTCTGCACATTCCCAGTGAAGACACATTGACTCCCTGAGCTGCACTGACACTATTAATCCCAAAAGCAAACCCTCAAGCTGGAAAAGATGTGACAGATGGGACAGATGTGATATATTTTGTTGAACTGTATACAAAAACGTCGACCATTATTACTATATCTTGATATTTTTGTCATAATATTGTGACATTTTATTTTATTCTACTTATTTTAAGGCACTGCTTTCACAAAAGATATTAAATGTCGTGCTCACCAAAATTCACTGACATGAAAGTATTTGAAAAAACAGAGGACAGTAGGTGGCACTCCCACTGCTGTCCTACTCCCACATTCAGACGTCAGTATCCAGTCAGAGGAAGCAACACCCAGGAGCAAATGTCCAAAAATTTCTTTTTCTTTCCACTTCAGCAATCCATCGCTCAAAAACAGCGAGCTCTTCAGTGCTCTTCGTTGCAAAGCCTTCAGCCAGCATGGAGAAGTCCTCAAATGTCCAACCGAATCACTCACCGAGATCCAGAACGGTGCCCAGGAAGGAGAGGGAAAGGGGAGCCTTGGTGCCTCCAAGAGGTCAACGTCAAAGGGTACCCAAGGCCCAACGGATCCCTGAAGCACCACCAGGGAGGAAAGAAAGGCTGCAGAAGGAGAAGCCGGAGGCCACTGAGGTGATGGTGGAGCAGGAGACAGAAGTGAAGCTAAAATCTACTGTGGTGGACATAGACAGCGTGAGAGATGATGAGGTCAAGGAGGAGAATCTGGGGCTCCTGGAGGCAGCAGAGCAGGAGGACGGTGAGTTGAAACCTGAGGAAGAACCTGGTAGTGTTGGTGGAGAAAGCTGTACAGTGTTATTTTATTTGTATGTTGTATTTTTGCAGTTTTAGGCTGTTGTGATCTGTGATTTGAAATTGTCAGGCTTTAACTTTTGGTCCATTTTGAGACCTTTTATTTGTGTGTAGTTTGATGTAAAAACAGTTGTTTTCTATATTGGTTGGAGTTCTTCATATAAGTGCTGTGGGTCTCTGCAGGTCTAAAGCGCAAGAACCTGGGGGTGTTTGAGTGGCTACTGATGGTCATTGTCTTGGCTCTGGTTCTCCTCTTCCTCCCTTTGTCCATCTGGTTTTGTGTCAAAGTACGAACTACAATAATCTTCACAAAAATAAGTTAAATGTCTTCAGTAGAATTAGCTAGTAGAGGAAACACTACACCTGCAGTTTGTGATGCATTTTTTTTTTAGCCAGAAGAAAATTCTAAAATGATTTAATCCAAGTTACAAAACAGAACTGTGAAAATCACCTTTTGAATCAATTTTAATTGCCACTGTCTAGAAGGGCTTTTAACACTAAACAATTTTAACTGTTAACGTTTGTCTTTATTTAACTGTCAAAGTACTGTTTCCATCTTAACAAAGAGTAAAATATTTGGATAAATAAATTAATATAAGGTGGTTGGTTTACTTCCAGTGTTGAGGTCATTACTCAAAAATAGCAATGCAAATACACATTAAGCGTTAATATATGTAGAAGCAACACCATTCCTTATTAACCCACTCCTTGTAGAAAGTAACTCATTACCCTACTCACTTTACTTTTGGATTATTCTGCAACGTCGTCTGACAATCATTGTCATGTATTTGCCAGTTAACAATGTAAGTAGATTTGCCCACAAATCAACACAAATCCTCATCATAACAAGGAGAACATACAAAAGATCATTATTTTATCCTCTTTAATGCAAAGCCAGTAGCAAAGTAACTGTAATGTGATTACTAAATGTAGTTGCATCAAGTGCTACAGACATATGTAATGCGAAAACAGCAATGCTTCACTTTGTAATGCGTTACCCCAACACCGTTAATATTTAATGAAATGTATTAAACACAACGTCAACAGATCAGAGATGTGCCATTGCTCTGATAAAAAGCTCTGATAGTCTGACTCCACAATGTGTGATATTAGACCAAAGAATTCAATAAAACTTGTTTTGTATGTCAATCTGACACTCTAGCCATCAGTGAATTCCATTCATCTGCTCTGTCTGACTGAAGGCTGTCATTTTGATTTACAGGTAGTGAGGGAACATGAGAGAGCTGTCATCTTCAGAATGGGCCACCTGCTGCGTGGAAAACCCAGAGGACCTGGTCAGTCCACATTACTGTTATTTCTTCATGCATATCTGTTGACAGTGATTAAAAAAACTGTAATTTATTAAGCATGACAGCTCATTCTTAACCTTGGGAATATACTTTTTGCATGACAGACATTCTGACTTGTAGCAGTGGTGACTAATTTTATTAACTTCAATTAATGTGTCTCAGTAACTACTTCAAGTTCACTAAGCAGCCACAACAACACCACTACTAGACACCTCTCACAGCTGTTTTCATTGACGGCTGTTAAGTGTTCTTTTTTTTCCTAATTTTGTCCCATAACACAAATGACAGGAAACTATTTCTGAGGATGTCTGTTGGTGTCTCTAGATTGTCCATCTACAGGTTCATTATTATCTACAATAAACACAGATAATAAACATATAAACAAAAGTAATGCATAGACAGGTGTCAAATTAAAGGAAAAATTATGTTAAAGTGTCTTCTTAAGGTGTTGAGCTTCTTACTGGTATATGCACAACACAACTACCAGATCTTCTCACTCTGGGGGTCGAAGGTTTGTCCTTTAATATGCCACCCATCTGTAGGTTAGATCTACTCTGTTGGTGAGAAATATCTGATTGTCATATCCAGCAGAATGTTGTTAACTTATCACGATCATTACCAGCTATCAATTGAAAAGAGATAAAGCATTATAGGTCACAGTTAATAGAAACTAATGAGACAAGGCTCACTAGGGGTTTATCTGATGTTCTACTGCCTTTTCCTCTCCAGGCCTCATTTTCTACCTCCCGCTCCTTGATGTGTGTCATAAAGTCGACATAAGACTGAAAATGTTGAAGGTTCCACCACACATGGTACAGGGCACAGACACACATATCAGACAGGCATATTCACATAAGGACATATAAAGGAAAATGATATGTCAGTTAAAAAAAAAAAGATTTAGGATGAAATTTCCTCATATTTTTTATGCAGGTGGTGACAAAGGACCTGGTGAGGCCAGAGCTGAGTGCAGTGTGTTATTACCAAATAGAGAACGTGGCTCTGTGCAGTGCAGCTCTGTCCAGTCTGAGCACAGTTCTGCAGAACGTGGTCCAGGCAGCAGTCAGAGACGTTCTAGCCCAGCACACATTCAGCCACATCCTGCTGCACCGGCGGAGGATCGGGGAGCAGATACAGGCAACCGTTGACTCTGTTGCTTGTCGCTGGGGCATCAGGGTGGAGAGAGCAGACATGTAAGACTGTAGATAAAAAGATTCCTTAGTTATCTTGTTATTTTGTGATTGTTAATTCACTTTTTTGGGGGGCTATTCTTCCTCTGCTGCATCCCAATAAGTTTGTGAATAGCTACTAGAGGTCATGGCTAAAAAGCTCATAAACCATGTTACATGTTGTGGTAGCAGAGCATTCTGGTTCACCTTTAGTTATAGTGCATGTGGAAAAAAATGTTGATGTTCCTCTTTTGCTGTATCCCTTTGTGGTGGTTGAACACTTGTACAGAACAGTCGCTCGACGAATAAGATCCTGCACTTCTGGGTGCAAAACCAGATTTTATGAGTTGACACTTTAAATGACTAAATAAAATGATTATTTTTATGGGAACCTATAAACCTAAAAAAAAAAAAGAGGCTAATTTGTACAATAAAGCACAAGAATGAGAAGGATTTTTCTCTGCACACAGTGATTTTTTGTGGTAAACAGCTAAGAGGAATAAAGAGATTTGTAGTGCTCTGTGATGTCCCTGCTGACCCAGCTGGGTGGTGCTTGTGTTTGATTTTCTGTCAGAGATGAGCTCAGTTTTCCTGTGGAGTTACAGCAGAGTCTGGCTGCTGAGGCCGAGGCCAAGAGACAGCAGCAGGTCAGAGTAAGTAACCATAAGTGTTTTTATAATTTAACAATCCTTGTTTAATATTTTATCGCTTGTTTCTGCATTTTAGATGTTTCGGTCAAAATGACAACAACTACTATCAACTAAAGATGCAGCTAACATTTGGAACCATGTTATTAGCAGCATTAGTAAATTGGTAAAACAGTAAGATGTGGTTTTAGTTCAACACTTTGTTAAGCCTATTGGGATCATTTCTACATTCTCAGCAGTCCTTTTTCTCTATAGGTAAAAGCAGCAGAAAGTGAAAGAGCTGTCTGGGATGGGTTTCGGGCCTCCTTCCGTCTCCTCCACCCAGCCTTGGTCCTTCCTCTCCCTCCAGATCTCCTCAACACAAACTCCGACCTTTCATCCCTCCCACCACCTCCTCCGCCTGCTATGGAAGGAGAAGGAGGGCCGACAGTGGAGGAGACAGAGACAGACTCACCAATGATGTGATCAGGTTGTTAACAGATAAAATGTAAATTATCATTGTTATTTAAAATATGCAAGGTGAATGTGGGCTAGTCATTCTCATCTTCTTGTAGTTTTCACATGTTTTAATCCTATGTTAAAGACAGAACTGAAGCTGAATAATTGTGTATATTCAAGCACAATCTGCATGTTTTATAACAATGAACTCTGACGTTTAAGAACCTGAGCCTGTGTGTAAACAGGTCAAATAATCAAACTGTAAAGTGATGCATCTCATGCACCATCACATTCTTCACTCTGATCATTCAGTGCAACAATAGTTGTCAATAGTCAGTTCTAATGAAAGGTCCAGAAAAGTCTCCATTGAATATCTGCACAACTTTAATTTTTTGAAGGAGGCACAAACAAATTTGAACTGCATACAATGGAGTGATGTAATTATCATACAGAAGTTGCACATTCCGAATAAGGACAGCTGGACCTTTTCATTCCACTGGGCTACTTTGGAAACTTGTTAGCTAGTATATGGGTGGTAATATACTGCTGCTTGTTGGTTTGCTTTCAGCTGTGGTTTTCTTTTACACTAGCTGGTACTGCTACTGGCAGCGGGGAAGGTGGTTGCTTCTTTTCTTCTGAAATACAAAGAGAGAAAGACATGTACCACTTCTATGCCTTATACCATGATACTGTCTCTTTGCAATAGTTAAAAGTTCCTACCATCAGTTGTTTAGTCTGTACCTTCATTAGTTTTGGCCTCCAGACTGGACCGACCCTGCAGTTGCCTTTCCAGGTCTTTAATCTTCTCCAGAGCTGCCTGCAGGGCGTCTTCAGCTTTCAGTGCTCTCTCCTCAGTGGTCTTCACTCGCACCTCAGAATCACTGCGGGACAAAGGACAAGAAATGTAACTTGGATGTCTTTTGCACTTGCACAAGTCAATAGAGGCGATTTCTAAGCAACAACACAAATGTGGCTGGACACCCAAAGAAGTGTACATATTTATTTCCTTGCTACCTCTGATATGATTTTGCCTAATAAATTTCACTTAAGTCTGCAAGGGGCAAAAATATATTTACATCTATTTATGTGTGTGCAAATTATTCAGCTGTGATTTTAATGGCTTTTCATGCTCGCTTCCCAGTTCTTATTGTAAGAAAAAGAAAGAAAAAAAACATCACTTGCCATGTGGCACGAAGGGTTTATAGCCAGCAATTGTTTAAAACAGCATTTGAAAAATTCTAAACAATCTAGATATTCACTGATGTCCTTACTGTTATGAAACAGTCATGAAAAAACATGGACAGGGAAAGGATAAAGAAAAAAAACAAGATTTTTGCAGTAAGAGATCATATGATTCATACTGTATATACTTTCACAGTGTTGCTAATATTACAAAAAACATAATTGTTTCATGCAACAATGGGAAAGTGCACTTACTGCAGTTCATGCTGCAGTAATCCTACTGTGGTCAGATCACTAAAAGCTTTCTGGGTTTCTTCTGTCACTGGAGACACAACCTGCTCATCAGTCTGACAGACAAACAGGTGATTAGAGGGACAGACAAACAAGCTGATCAGTTCTATAGAAAGCGAAACACTTGTCACTAATAGTGAAGAAAGGCATGACGATAGGTATGGTGACTGACCTCATTCAGCTGGACTCTGCTCTGTCCCAGCTTTCTTTGTGTGACATTTCCATCATAGCCAATCAGCCTCACCACAGGGCTCTCACAAACCATTAGCTCCCCCTGCAGGACAAGAACAAAAACACTGCTCATTTCCAGTCAGTCTGGTGAATACAAATGTTTGATGCAAGTTGTGCTCCTTTCATAAAACCTGATTGTAAAATTGCCTATTTTTCACAAGAGTATATTTAATTCGTTATAAGGGTTCTGTCCAAATTGCACGATATTTCAAAGATTTTCAGACCTGAAGACTGCAGGTGTAACATAATGTTAATTTTGTATCACACTAAGTTCCATAATCTGAGCAAAGACCCACGAACGTCTAATCTCACAGTTATAGGCAAGCTTAAGTTGTTTTTGTCAGAACAATCCTTTTAAGTAATGTTTCGACTACAATTTATTTAAGTACACTTTACAGACCTCTTGTTGTTGTGTTTCATTTCCTTCAGCAATGCTCTGCCAAGAAATAAGAGTACAGTCATAACAAACAGTGCTGGTCAGATATATGAAGTAACAAAGCTTAATACTACTATGTATTCAAGGCCATGCTGAACAGTGCATCAACTTCAGTTACATTTCGCAAAGCATCAATCTAATAGTAGATTTTACATTGATCTCATTGTTTAAGGATATGTCATCTTACCACCGGAAAAAACCTGCTGCTCTAAATCTTAACTTGCATTAATACTCTATTGCTTCTTTCTACCTCTAACACCCTAAAAACTCACTGTGAGATTTTAGGGTGTTAGAGTCTGGACGCCGTTGTGCATTTACAGTGAAAACAGGGTTTTCTTAATCCTTTTTTAACTAGTGTTTTCTGCTGTTAATGAGACTAACCTCTCTTAGTTCTGTCTCACTCTCATCTTTGATGTCTTTGACCTCATTGTCTGCTGAAGCTTCATGATTCACCTGTAAACACACACAAATAGCCACCATTAAAATCAGAAAAAACACTGTCTTTTGATCCTGACAAAACTAAACTATTCTTTAGCATTACTCTCAATCTTCTCATCTCTCTCATAATTTCCAGAACTCAAACTGTGTGACGAGATGATCTCAGTTTTGGTGGGTAACAACAACTTTGAATACAGCAAAATCTGAACTATTGTGAACCCTCTCCTCTGATGTCAGCTATATTACACTGTAATATCACTATCGGTCTGCTATCCGACACCAGACTTTCAGGTCAAGGTGAAATTTCTCCAGTAATGAAAAGAATAAATATGTGCAGCCATGCCTGTACTCATCTTCAGGCATAATCTGACTATTAATTAATATAAAAAATTGGTCTGGATTGTATTTTGAGTTGTCCTTACGTGATTGTCCATGCTGTCTGCTGGAGAGACCTGGGCATTATTGTTGGACGTGGCCATCGATTGTTTGACAGGCAGCTCCACAGGACGATCATGAACTCCTGAGAGCAGTATCATACAGGTCTCCACCCAATCAACACACTCCCTCTGAAGAGAGCATTAAAGGTTTGTCATGGAAAAAAACATATAGAAACATTTTAACAGCAAAACAAAATTAATTTCAGCTCACTGTTTACCTGCAGATTTTTGCATTCGTTCATCACATTTTCATCTTCAGCTTTACGTAGATTTGGGACAACCTGCTGCTCCACAATCAGGGTGCAGGAGCTAGAGTCAAAAACGGATGTAAAAAGTTTTAGCTAGAGTTCAGGAGCAGAACTGCACCTCAAACACTCCTCCTTCTGTTATATGTTCACAAATGCCTGTCTTCCCTACACGCTCATTTTTTTTCATTTGCCATACCCCATCCTCCATCTTTTTATTCTGCTTCTCTCCTCTTCCTTTTAGAAAGCCCAGGAGCTGCCACTGATCCTAAACGAAGCCTGGCCAACACTGCAGCATCTTACCTCACCTCTAATCAACACAACATTTACATTCTCACCTAATAACCAGTTGTGTGCATCTTGCTGATGTAGGTAACCTACTTGAGCTGTTGCATTACTATGTGCTATATGTATAGAGTAAAGAGGTGATCAGGCTACACACTGCCTGTTAGTTACTGCTGTAAACAGCATTTGCCTCTTAATCTGAACAACCTCTAGTACCTGCTGATGTAGCTGGAAAAATAGTCTAGTTTCCCAGTTAGCATCCTTGCATCATCATCCAGAGTCTGCAGTGAGATCTTTGCAGTGTAGTGGTTGTCCTGTTCTTCATTCTCCTCCTCGTTCTGGTCAGGCACCATGAGGATCAACAGATCCAACATCCAGCGAGTCTGAGCCATGTGAACAGAACTGACCTGGTAGGAAAGAAAACATTAAAACTCAAGACAGCATCCTGGTACTTTACAGAAAATCCTTTGAAAAGCAAGTCGATCTAAAAATAAAAAGAAATGATTGTGTGTCTCCTCTCTCTTAGCAACTACAGTAGACTTGTTTCTGTTTAGGGCCTTAAAGACAACAGTATAGGACTTCATATTGGACAGGTACAGGGAAAATTTACTGCGTCACACCTGAGCACCACATTTCTGAAGCAGATATGTTTGTTCAACAACAGTTGATTAAAATGTATTTCATCCTCCCTTGACAGCATTACTAAGCGTGATCAGTACTCACTTCTTCATGGAGTGTTTGGTTCTCACCCTCAGTGAAGCTGGACAACCTGGTAATAAACCCTTGCACTTTGTCTAACACATTTTCGGTCTTGGTACTGTTGGAACAAGCCCACACAACAGAGCATTTTAAAGTAATGACGAACAACAACAGGGATATATGTAAACTTCAGTAAGAAAACATACGTGGCCTTAGTCTTTTCTGTAAGTCTGATTGTTTTTTTTTCTATGTGCTAATTTAAAAACTACCTGCTTTGGGACTTCAATTCTCTTAAAAACTACCAATTTTCTTAAGGTGATATCAAACTCAAAGTCTTACTGAAGAACACTGAGGTGAATATAGGCAAAGAACAAATTAATGTGAACTTTGAAGAAATTAGCAAATATTTGAATGCATAATAAAATATACATACATTTGTTTCACAAACACAGAATACTAATTGTATAGCCAACATTTCCACAGACTTATTTACAAAATAATGAGAAACCTTAGTTTGTAAATTAAAACTAACAATACCACAGAATGAAAAACATACTATATGTCAGGCTTGTTCTGGTCTTTTTTGTTCTCTGTCTGCATGATGCACTGTAAAACTTCTTCAGCCAAACTCTGCCAATCATGCAATGCTTTCTCCAGCTTCAGCCAATCAGAGACAGACATCATTTCTGGCCATCCATTCACTGTGGCAATTTTGGAGACCCAGGATTCTATCAACCCGAGCAATGACGTGATCCGTCTGTGTATCCCTGAAATAACATGGCTGGAATTAGCTTCAGCACTTTAGTCCATCCATATTTTAGGAATCATGCTTGGCTTATCTTACACAATGAGTTTACTAAAACACACCAAAAAAATGAGACTCACATATATGAAGAACAGTGTGGCTACAGTTTGTGTGTGTGAGAATATGAGTGTATGGTGTATTGACTCTCACCATTCTCTCCACTAACTTGTGTTTCCAGTTGTTTGAGGAGCTCAGATAGGACCTTATCCAGTTCTCTGAGGTCCTGCTGGCCTCCAGGGGGTTCACCGTCAGGAGAAGTGTGTCTCCTAAACAGCTGAAGGCTCATATTCACCCATTTTTCCTGGAGACTGCAAAGTTCGCCCAGTGTCTGCTGGCAGCAAAGCTGTTTCTCACCTTGGTAATGCTCACACTGGAGTGCCAACATCTGCAGAAACAGAACACAAAAGAACTTTGCTATTTACTGAACGTGTTGTTTGGTGTTCGAAAGTTTATTATATCCACAACATTTTTGGAATATTTACTGTAAATGAAGCCTGCTAAAATGGCCACTGCCTTGTCCCTGAGTTATAAAAATACGAGTTTAACCCGCTCTAAAGAATGTTAAAGCATCGAGCCAAGTCTTCACTGCTCAGCTAAGATCTATGCAGGTAGCTTCTCATTGTCAATTCATTTCCAGCTTGAAAACAGAGATTTTGAAACAGATGACAGAAGTGAGACACAACAGACAGATGACAGCATGGAATACAGTGGATGACATGAATCAGATTTGACAAGTGATGATAATTATGACAGTTGAGGCAGATGAGAGAAAAAAAGTGATTTGGTGATGTGATTAGATTAAGAACATTAAAGAGATATGACAGATCAAATACACAATGATGATGAGATTATTGTAAGAGTTCAGAAGGATGTCAGAAATAGGATATTTTAGATAGATAATCAGATACATTAGACTGTTAAGATAAGGAAAACCCACAAACAGAACAAACAAATGTCTTACATTCGACCACTCCTTCAAATCAGCATGAAGCTCTTCCACTGATGTTTTGTCATATTGTGTATCAGTAGACCTTGAAAAAGAAAAATGCTTATATCAATCGATAATCACAAAACATTAAATATTTTCTGTTGTTTTTTAAGCTTTCCCCACTTCTTTTTTGTGGTGCAGAAGGAAAGCCACTTGGAGATGCCTTGCTGAGTGGTACTGATCTGTGCACACTGAGCATGCTCAATCTGCTTCAGCTGCGACGTGAGAGCGATCAGCTGCTCTTTCCAGGAGTCAGTAAGCAGCATAACAATCTTCAGGTTTTCTGTATCCTAAAGCAAGAGGGTCACTGTCATAGTCAGACTCTAACTGAATCATCAGGGATACTTGAAAAGCAATCTGCATCTGTGCATTAAAAGGAAAGAAAATGTGAAGACATAGGAAGTGCATTTTACCTTTGAAGTGAGGTAAAGGATGCAGTGTTCTGCTGTCTTGAACCAGCTTTGCTCGATAATATGCAGCCGACTGACCAACTGCAGCTTCTTCACACTGATCACCTACCAGTAATAAAAATATGCCAAACTCTTCTGGATCAATCATTTTATTGTTACTGAGCATTTTTGAACAGAAATTTGATCCCCAGAATCTAAAAACTATTGTGGTAGACATTTAAAGTTAAAACAGTTAATCTACAATAAACAGCTTTGAGCACACGGTGAAATCTTATTCACTGATAAACATGTTGAAAACAGCAAAATCTTTGTCCTACCATCTTCCTTATCACTATACTCTGTTAGCTGTGGCCTCCATCAATGCATATTAACCAGTTTCTCATTCCTTCTGATTCCATAACGAAAGTCAGTTAATATTATTTCATTATTTCTTCAGCATAACAATAATACACCTTCACATGAAACAATACAGAAAATAACAAAACACAAAAAGAAAAAAAATACACCGAGATATTAGTCAACCTGGATTTTAAAAAAATGACACCATGGCCTCACATACCTTGAGGGCAAGGCAGAAGGTGATCTGGCTCCAGCAGTCTCTGTCCTCTGTCATCTGGAGCAGCTGAGCCTCAAGGCGAGTCCTCTGCAGCTCATACAGCTCATGGTATCCCTGGACCACACTAAGAAGAGCACATAAATCATTTATGAGGTCACATTTTCTGCTTTTCCCACTAAATTGCAGCTGCACTTAGTCTCCATCTTTGAGGAAAATGTTGAGAGAGATCTTTTTACTTGGTCCTTCACTAATTTCTGGCAGTAGTAAATAAGGACAAAGTAAAAGCTACTGTGTGCATCACATATCAATTAAATGACGAAGTAGTTGTTTCTACAGTAAACGCTTTTCTGCAGGTTGGTGCAAATAAAAAAAATAAATCACTCATGTTGAAAAGACAAATAAGGTTCTTTTTTGGGTTGAATTTTGCAGTACATCCACTTAATGAATTTGTGACCAGGACTGTATGAGCTGAAGTTCATTTCAGTCCTTTGACTTACTCAGAGTTAGTGTGAGTTTGCTTGAGTGCCTCAGCCAGCTGCCGGTGAGCGAGCTCTGCCTGATGGGAAACAAAGGCGTCGTGGTTTCTGATTTTGGACAATTCCCTGTAAAGACAACACACAGACAGAAACCCACAGAATGAGCATACATACATCTTTCATACTCACACATTTGTAATGCTTGCTATTATTTAAATACTCCCTATGGTGAAAATAATGTTTTTCCTTTTTAAGATGTTAATGTTCTGTTTTTTATATGCTGGAAGACACATCATGAGTGAAACAAACAGTGAACACCATGGCTGAGCATTTCCACCAAAAAATTGCAGTCGACCAGTGACAGTCTCAAAAACATGCATTCAGACAGCCAGGGGTTCATATGTAACAAACCTCAGGAAATTATCCTGCTGGGTGGAGCTTTCTGTATCATCATTCTTTGAGTCGGGTCGGTTACTAGGTCAAACATGTATGGCTGAATTGCTCCAGTATTACAACCTGCCATTTTGTAGCAGAAAGTAATTTTACAGTATTTGAACAGAGTCACAGGTAAGCTGGTGTGCTGAAGCTGTGAGACGCAGTGCGTGGGGAGGGCTGTGTGGGAACCTGGGTGGGGACTTGGTGAAGAGTTACATCTAAGCCATTTTAAGGCAGGAAGGAATTATTTTCATAGAAAAGACTTCTTTATATGGAACTCTGATGCGCAGCAGGATGACCAGAGAAGGACTATACCTTCCTTGCATTTATTATTTCCTCTAAAAACAGACTCAATCCATGAATATGTGCTGAAGCTTAAGAGCACACAGTACTATTATTCATCATGAAAGCAGCAGTCTGACTCTGATCTACGAACGTGCTTAGCTGCTGGATGGAAGTCTTGATGCGATGGATCTCCTCTGTGAGGCGGCGGTCCAGAGCCCGCTGTGCCACTGCCTCAGTGTGTAAAGCTTTCAGACGGTGAGGGATTCGATCCAGCAGAGACTGGTAGCGCTGTCTGGACAAACAAACACATGAGATGCTGGGGATAAAAAGCCTGCTTGAGTTATTACCAGAAAAGATTCTCTGAAAGTTGTTCATTTTTTACCAAGCAATCTGTCTAAACACATAAGTTTGCAAGTTACTTTAAAGCAACAAAATACAACACATTTACAGAATTATGCTTCATTTTATTTGACTTCTTACTGACATCTATAGTTTGATCATTTGGTTTTCAAGCCTGTTTGGGTCATGCAACTTCCCAAATAAGTGGTGAGGTTTAACCATTTAGATGCAATCCTAATGTGTTGGCTACTAACCTGAGTTTTGCGAGCAGTTGTCCTCTTTCAGCACAGCCCACACTGACCTGCCTGATCAGCTCATGGAAAACAATGTTGTAGATGTTCTGCTCAACCTTCACCAGCTCAAGCAAACTCTCCAGCTGTAAGACAAATCATACTTTCACACATGTACACACTGTATGGCTATTATTACTACAATATCTGACTGCTTTTGTTTTCATACACAAATACGTATCTCTCAAGGTGTCTTGATTATGACAGTAATGTTAATGGTACATTCCTCCACGTATTGTATTTCTATGAGGCAAGAATTATCCAAATCTGTACGAAAGCAGCACAGAATCCTGATTAACTGAGCATTGAGCAAATTCACTGCTCTTGTCAGTATCAATTTGTTGTATTAACGTTATCTTTCAGTTACCAGCACCCACAACCTTGCAGTACTTCATGCACACCAAGTTTTTTTCTCTTTCTCTCTGAATAAAAAAAAGGTCTATATGCATCGTAAACTTCAGCCGTGTCAGCCATATGGGCAAAGAACAACTTATGTCAGTCTGTGTGCCTACTTGGGAGAGCTCAGTCAGCTCCTCACTCTGCTGATCCACTCCAGCCTTCTCTAGCATGTCATCCATCATCCTCATCAGCTGGACCACTTCCAGCCGGCCACTGGGGTTCCTGGACACAGAAGATGCACACATATCTGTATCACTACATATTTAAGGGCACTCGACCCTTATCTTACCAGTATAATGGCAGGCAACACTATTGCTTCTCACAGTGAAGCTGTATTATTAGTAATTCAGGCTACCAAATCTCCCAGTGAAGATTACTCAACCAAAACTAGTCTGTCAATTAGAGTAAATCATATTGATAAACTCACAGAGAAGGGAGGGCCCGAAGCTTCTGCTCATCATCCTTCAGCTGCACTGTGAATGCACTGAGGAAGAAAAACAACAGAAGAGTTGACGCAAAGCTCTCCTTTGACAGTGATAACATCAGGCTGCACAGTTAACAGGGAAACAGTGGACTGAAGATAATGAAGCTCACTCTTCATAGAACTCAAGGCTCCGTATCCCTTTGTTTTTCACAATGTGATATTCTTCAGGGATCAGACTTTCTGAGATGCTCAAGTTCTGAAAGACAGAGTGACCACGATTATCACCTCTCACCGTATACTCATGTACAAGTAGACCAATCAGCCACAATGTTAAAACCACTGACATGTGAAGTGAACAACACTGATGATCTCTTTATAATGGCACCTGCCGAGGGGTGAGATACATTAGGCAGCAAGTAAAAAGTCAATTCTTAAAGTTGATCTGTTGGGAGCAGGAATAATGGGCAGTGTATGGATCTCAGTGATTCTGATAAGAGCCAAATTGTAAAGACTGGGTCAGAGCATGTCCAAAACAGCAGTTCTTGTGAGGAATTACCAATATGCAGTGGTTATACCTACAAAAAAATGTCCAAGGAAGGACAACTGAGTTTTTAGTGCCTAAGGCTCACTGATGTGTGTGTAGAGCAAAGACCCTGTTGTGGCTGATTGGTGTGGCAATATGGCAATACATTTTTAGCACAACTGTAATACTTTCAACCAGAGAATATGAAAAATTTGAACAACTTAAATTTCTATCTAAAGTTAGTATATTCCTTCACACAAATATACAATATGACAACATAAGCTCTAACAAGCACATTTTAAACTTTTGAACCAACCTTCAAGTTACTAACATACTGCAGAACAGATGCACACACAATAGTTTTAATCCACAAGATATCTCTTTTGTTCTCCTTTTTCCTTTTTTTGTGGTTTAGTTATAAGGTGCCTATTAGGCAGGTTATAATAAACTGAAAACGTAAATTAAGGAGAGGCACATTCTGAGACACTCTGTATTTCTCTCCTAATGGCATAAAGGGTCAAAAGGCCAGGAAGTCAGACAGGTCAGATGTGGCAGCTTACCTGTGTGTCTCCATTGCTGTTCTTGTCAGTCACTGGTGGAAGGGGTGTTGTCTTCCTCTGCGTTACCATGGCATCACACAGGAATGAAATATCCCTGTATCGACCATGTATAAAGAAAAGAAAGGATGCTCTTTAGTTTTTTTAGTTAATCCACTGATTGCACTAAGTCTTTGTGAGACATATCATCGTAATTTTAGATTGTCAGTCTGAAAAACACACTTTTATCTAAATAAGAAATATAGAAATCTATTTCTACTTGTGATGGTAAATAACATATGAAGATATAATAAAACATAACAGACTAAATTCCAGTCTAGCCTGGGCATTTGTAGTAACTTCACAGTTGCAGTCACATAGTTTATGTAGTTGCATATGTCTTGTCTGTCTACTGACCTGCCAGCTCCAGTCAGCGTGGTTGGCTGCTCCAAAAAGTATTTATATTTCTTGCGTCCAAGCGGATGATGCCAGACTGCATCTGGCCGTCTGATTCCACAGCCCTGTATAAGTCCGCATGAACACTGATCACAGCTGTCACTTGGAATGACAAATGACAGTTTTGAAATGAAAGTTTTGTACTGTGTTTTTCAAAGTTAGTCAGTGAGATGTCATACCCAGACCAATGTAAGGATTCATTCTTTGCAATTACATATTTTAAAAAAAAGTCATGTAACCCTTACTGTTTCAGTAAATGGTGTTTTATATTAGCAAACGGGTAGAAGACTGATAGCCATATCGCATTCTTTTTTCCAAAAAAACTCCAATAACATTGAAGTGAATGGCACTTGTTTGGTGGTAAATTGAACTGATGGTTTGTCAGTCTTCCTGCATATATCAGAGAGACAATGAAATCAAATCTGTTCCTAATGTGTGTATAAAGGCAAAATGTAAGTAACTTTGGAGAAATTAACCGGCGAATGCTAAATAATGTGAAACAAAGTCATGTATATAAATGAGGATGAAGGTACCTCGCAGTGCCGACGATGTGCGGTTTGCCCTGGTGTGCTCCTGTTGCAGACAGTGGAAGTGAGGGTGACCAGGAGTTCATGTGGGATGACCTGCTGCTTGACAGGAGAAGTCTCCATCTTTCTGCTCACTGCAGGGACCGGAAAATTCTGTTCTGCCACTGAGAAAAAAAAATATAGCCAAAAATCTGTAAGGTGTACATGTCTGCCTCTGATTTGATATGAGGGGATGTGTCATCACCTACATGTACCATATTATCATTTCCATGTATAATAATGGACTCGTATTTTTCTTGAATTGCACAAGAAACTAGGGCTCTGATAATGACAATTCCGGCTTCTCTTTTTTTCTTCTTCTGGTTGATCACAAGTTTTGGAAATGTTTAAAATATACTTGTAACATTAATTGTCAGATCCAATCAGATCATTCAAATCAATCAAATCAACATGATAAATGACACTGTACAGTCATAACCTTAGTCTTTACACTTGTAAGTTCAAAATGCCAGTCTTATTTCTGTACTTGAAAGCACTTTTGCTCAACAGCTGTAGTTTTAAATTTGTTACACGAATAACACTGACTTGACTTATACCTATACTTCACAAAGCAAACACAAACAGGCATTTTACTGCTTTGCCATTGTCTTATTCCTTTATTCTGTTTTTAAAAGTACCGTATCTATTTTTCCCGTTAATTTTCTCCCCTCCTTTGTGATTTGAACCACGTTTGAATTAGCAGTATTGTTCACCTGACATTTATGCCAATACAGCACAGTGACACTGAAATGGATTTGAATGGAACTAATAGTGTGCTTTGGCTGTGTGAGCACTGTCTCTCAAACAAAAGGCAGTGTTTTGTTTGTTTATCATGCATCATTAGCTGACTAGCGGTGCTAAGTTAAGCTAGCCTCCCCACTGACTGTGCACCAGTTAAGGTCACCTCTGGTGTCCGCTGCTGGTTGAGGCCTCGACAAACTCGGCGCTGAACTGACTCTTGTGGACGCAGACATCCTGGAAGCACGGCGGGAACGCTACACGGACGTTTTACGGACCATATTATGCAACTTTCACAACGTCATGTGGGCGAGAAGCCAGTTTTTTTAGTTGAGAAAAAAAACGTCTCTCGCACGCTCCCTTGAGCTTCAACTTCCTGGTCGCGTTGTCATGGAAACGCGTGGTGCTTTCAGTGGACACTGAAGTTTGTTCGTTTTAGGAGACAACTGTTGGATTGGTAATCTTATCATAGACATAAAAAGCTTTTCTATTGAAATGCTCTACACTTCCAACAGCAGACAGCATAAGAAGAAACATGCAATGAAATCATATTCAGTTAGATTTAGCTCTGTAGTGTCATTTAAGCTTTGATATGCAGATTTAGAATTTCTTTTATAATTCTTTATTTCAGCGGTTCAGTTTCCTTGATCATTTGAAGTCGCAACATAAATTCGACACACATGAGAGGTTCGATGTGAGATTAAATTAATAAAATCATAAATGAGTTGTTTTTATTGTGTATTCCTTAATTATATATGTGTGTGTGTTCAAATTTTTGACTATATCTATCTATCTATCTATCTATCTATCTATCTATCTATCTATCTATCTATCTATCTATCTATCTATCTATCTATCTATCTATCTATCTATCTATCTATATGAAATCAACTTTATTTTGAAATGTAAGCATTGGTCTTATTTTAATTGCAGCTTAAATGTTGCACAACACATACAATATTTTTTGATTATTTCCAATTATAATTAATACACCCACTGCAAATAGTTATTGTGTCTTATTGTTTTATGTTTCACTGTTATGTCTTTTTTTTTCTTACGGACTATGGATGTAAATTAGCATTGTGCTATAATCCGGCATATTTACGCCCATTTCTGAATAAATGGGCGTTCATTAATGTGCACTGTCCCTACCAAATAAAGAAATAAATAAAAAAAAATAAAAAAAAATAAATCACCATTAGCAAGTCTGTAATTACTTTTTCATTAGTATTTATATATTTAAAAATAATGTCACATGACTAGATGCATAGCCTACAGCAGCGGGGACTTTCCAGCTAGCTAGGTAGCTACACACACAAATACACGGTAACACACAAAGTGACTGACGCACACACTGACACAAACACAACACTACATGTTCACGAAATAGTTCTTCACCAGAACTGCTCGGAGACACTAGTGAAGAATTTAAGCTAGCTAGCCAGCTAATGTAGTCTTAGCTTAACATAGTCATCTAGTTAGCTTTTAAGAGAGATGAAAAACACTTTTTACAATTGGTCAGCTCTTATGTTTTTGTATTAGATTATGATGTGAACGATTTCACAGCAATCAAACAATCCTTGATATCTATAGGGAGCTTCTGAAGGTCAGTTCAACTCTCTACCTTTTTTTTTTTGCAATAATAGAATTTATGACACGTTTTCTTTTGTATTTACACTGAGATTGCTGTCCCTCCCATGTGATCCGTCACTCTGTGTGTGTGTGTGTGTGTGTGTGTGTGTGTGTGTGTGTGTGTGTGTGTGTGTGTGTGTGTGTGTGTGTGTGTGTGTGTGTGTGTGTGTGTGTGCGTGTGCTGAACGACACGCTGTGCTCTCTGTGTTTCGTGTGATGGGGTCTTGATGGCGCTCCAGCAGCAACCCAAGTGCGCATCAAGTGGATCTGGAGTTGACAGTAGATGAGCCGCTTGCAGACAGACGCACAGATATCCAGGAGAAGACACATCCGCGTATGACTGGACTTAAGCATAACGAACAGGATGTTTTCCTGTCATGATTATGGATTTAATTCGTTGTCACAATTTTGAGTTACTTGCCTGCACAATTCTCATCTCATCACTGATTGTGGTAGACGGTAAGTGACTGCTCCTTTTAGCCTTTGAGTTCGGTTTTAGTTGTTATTATGTAGTTTATGGGTTTTTGTATAGTGTCATGCTGATGCTATATTATCAGCAGGGATTTTTGCTTTTGCCCAACTTGAAAGCGGACTGAGTTACAAGCACGCAAGAGAAAATGTTGCATCTTATTATTTCTCCGAGCAGGATGCCTTCTTTGAAACACTGTATTAAAACACTTTAATTTTCATTTAATGCAAATATTTCCTTCAAGTAAGTAAAACTGTGCAAATGTGCGTCCATTTTCCGTTTGTTTAATTGAGTTCAGCTCGAATTCTAACCAGTTCATGCTTGGAATTTTAATTACAAGACTGCGAGGTGACCTCATTGCCTATAGTAATCATTTTCTAAGGCCTGAAAACTAAAGATGAATAAAAAGATCTAACAATGGGGGGCAATATAGTCACCCATGAGGGGGGTGGGAGGACTGGGGAGGGTTGGCTGTGTGTGGACAAGTGATTGGACAAAAGGGGGGATGAACTATATGTGTCTGTGCCTCACCAAAACACCCATGTCTTCTTATCACCACTGAAACAAACAGACAGACGTATACAGCAGCAGCATGCATCAGTCCAGCAGAGATGTCAGGTGGCCTGCATGTGCCATTTGAAGGCCTCCAGATAGGTCCAAACAAAGACCCCGAGATGTCATTTGCATATGAAAAAGCCTTACATGCTGTGGGAGGGGATGTGTGGTTGGCTGGAGCTGCGTCTCAAATAAGCAGCAGTCCTGGTTCTGAGTCCTCTGAACTCTGCCTTGGGGAAAGACCAGTGGATAAACAGACACTGCCTGTTGTGATTTCCTCTATTATGTTAATTTAACCCTCCTGTTGTTTTCATTTACAGGCACCAAAAAATATTGTTTCCTTGTCTGAAAAAAATCCAAAAGTTCAGCAAAAAAAAATCCCCAAATTTCAGAAAATTTGCAAAATCTTTAGGAAGAAAATTCCAATAATTCCTTAAAAGTTTACCTTAAAAGTTTTATATAAAAAAAAAACAACAAAAAAAACCCAAATTTGGCAAGAAAATTCTTGTAAATGTTTTTTTAAAAATTATTAAAATCTTCCAAAAAAATTCCAAAAATATCTAGTGATTACATATATATATCTATATATATATAAACTTCTAATATTTTCTTTAAGAATAGTCACAAAAAAATCAACCAAAATCCAGCGAATTTCGCTGGATTTTGGTTGATTTTTTGTGAATGTTCTTAAGAAATATTTTTTTTTAGCATTTCTTTTTTCCACCAAAAAATGTTCAAAAATTTCCCAAAAATGTTGCAAATGTGGACATCAGAAATTTCACTATGAAAATAGATTTTTTTTTCTCCACATTTTCAAACTTTAAAACGAGTCAATTTGACCCGCAGGACAACACAAGGGTTAAAGTAGTAAATATGCCAGTCTGCCCAACATGTGAGCTATAAATCTCTGGAAAATGTGAATCTAATCTGGTCAAGGTTTAAAAGTTGATCCTGGTTGTAATGTGAGCTAATACAGGCATATGGTCAGCATGGCCACTGATAGCGTTGATCTCCATCATAACCCCCGGCCTTACGGTCCATACCTCAGCCACACTGAGTCCAAGTCTAGACATCTATAAGCTGCTCCTGGAGAACCCTGCTGGCTGTCTGTGAAATTGATTGACCTCCACCAATGACAGAAGACCCGTGTTTGAGTTGTTGGAAGATGGAGCACAAAGTGTAATTGTGCTCTTCTGAGTCATTATAGTCTCTCAGCCTGATTGGGCTCTTGAAAGATGATTACTGTGTATCGTGATTACTGGAACATCTTTGTTCATTTCAGCAGGGCTGCATTTTTGGCCTCCAGCCTCGTAGTGATTTTGAATCTCTCCGGTTACCACAATTCAAGACACACTTCCACACTTTCAAGTATCCATCTAATATTTATATGTTCCTCAGAAGGCTTTTAGAAATGCGGTGCAGTCTGATTGTCATCTAATAGAAGCGACACTTGTTCAGCTGATTTGAAGCCTCCTTTTGGTGGCATCTCGCCTTTTTTGCCTCCCTTATGCACATTCCTCGGATTATGAGAATCATTGCCTCTGAGCTGGTTCCATTTGTTCCGGCTGTAGTATGCCAATTTTGAGATGCCTCACCAGTAGCTATTCATCTTTTATGTTTTCGAGCATATGCAAAAGCTGCAGGGAGCAAGTCTCACAGCAGTCATGATATATGATTGTAGTCAGCAAGAGTGAAGAAAAACACAATGCTTCATTGTGAGGCTCTCAAGAAGTTTAGTTTTGCAGGTCACAGGGAAACTGTTGTTTGAGCTTCCTGGGCCAAAGCATGGGGGCAACCTGATGTAAAATTTACATGTAATAGTGTCACACTGTGCAGATTTTTTCTAAGTAGAAGGGACTTAAGGGGATTATTAAGAGCTTTATGAACTTAGGGACATTTTCTTAAATTATCTTAACATTTGTTGATTTAATTAACTGTCTGTTTTCACAGCTAATAAAACAGACAGAAAATGCCATCATACAACCATGCATTCCCTTGCTGACGATACTGACAATCAAAAAATTAATTTGGCTGAAAAGAAAAATGACAGACATACTATAGCAATCTCATGTTTGTTATACTCTATTAACAAAATGTTAACCATACCGTGATCTTTACAGCTGGTAGCAGTGCTTTTGTAGCATCATGTATGCATTAACTGCATGAAGAAGTTTTACTATTTATGTTTTTTTTGTACTGAAACCAAAATGCAAAAAGGGAATAACCAGTTCCAGCTTCTCAAACATCACTATTTGCTCGACTTCTATGATATCAAACTGGATATGTTTTTATGCTGGACATCCCAGCTGCATGAGTTAAATCAAGAACGTCTTATTTTGTCCAAACTGTAGCCTAAACTGAAGAAAAACTGCAAATTGTCACAGTGCATTATCCCTATAGGGATTAGCAACATCAGCTCGTTATTGATCTACATATTAACAACACAATTGTGTTTTACATGAGAGGTTTGCTGCATCTCTTATAGTTTGACTATGCTTATGTATTTAGAATACTCACTCCCCTTAATCAAGTCATACACATAGTAACTAATATGTTTTATGCTTTCCTGTTGTGTGATCATAGAAGTGGTGGCTGTATGTGACTGCTGCTGTTGGTCAGGAAAGAATTTTACTCTCAAAGAGGTTCAAGAACAATAAAATTTGTATTTGTGCTAATATGAAAGATTTGATGTGTTAATGCATCATATGGCGAGAAAACAGTCACTGAAATGCTATTTAATTTTTTTTATAATGTTTGATGAAAACTTTTGTTCATGATAAAATTCAGACTAAAATTACAAAAAACACTGGATTTACATTAAAACCCTGGGTAAAATATGACTGAACTGGTTTAACAAGAATAATTAGCTGCTATGTTAGTCTTTGGTGTGAAAACAAAGTTCAACCCACATGTTTAAATCATACAGAGTATTGAAACTGTTGTCTTTCATCATTAGTGGAAAGAATCCAGTGCTGATCTTCTCATTCCTACTTAAACCACTGAAATGAGATGTAAACTCAGAGCTCTGGCAATGTGCTGTTTAATGTCTCGCTCATTAAAACACTCCACAACGTGTAGAGGAATAAATGCCTCATATCTTCGGTTGGATGCTGTCACCATGGAAATAGATTGGATGCTAAAGCCAAACACTGGGCTGGTTACCATGGCAGCTAACTACGACGCCTTGAGAGACCCTTAAAGTCCTTGTGGCAACAACTGCTCGCCAGTGTTTTAATCAAAGAGAAATGAGCATCATGCCAGACATGAAATCAAGTCAGTCGATAGTTTGTATTGTTTCCTTCATGTCACATAGCTTCTTGAGGAGTTTGAAATGCTATTGAAACAACTTCTTTGCATGTAATACTCAGTACACGGGTTGTTTTATGTGTCATTTTATAGCAACATTAATATAGTCAGATGCTGTGAAGTAGATTTTAATCATATGTCGCCAGAGCATTTTAGTAATAGTAATGTATACTCTATTATTAAGCTAAACTGTGACGAATAAGAGATTTATTTTTTCAGGAGCAATGAAAATACATTTTTTTTGTATCTATGCAGCTTTCTGCCTTGAGTCTATGATGCCATCTGATGATAATATTTCCAAACATGATCTGTTCATAGGTGCATCCCCTGACAAGCTGCCTCCAACTGTGGACCAGTGCTCACCAAACCCTTGCCAGAACCGGGCGTTATGTCGACTCCGGGGGGACGGCTACTCTTGCTTCTGTGTGCCGGGTTTCCAGGGGGCTCACTGTCAGATTGATGTGAATGAGTGTGCTTCAGAGCCCTGCAGCAACGGAGCCACCTGTGTGGACAGAGTGGGCAGATTCTCCTGTCTGTGTTCTCCTGGATTCACCGGTGAGTGTGTCTCCCAAAGGCATCTTTAAAGAGAAAGCACAGCATCTCAGTCCTTTGTGATAAGATGTTTACGGGATTTGGAGGTTTAGACATTTTAAATTATTGTAGAAATCTAAATGTGTTAGAGTGTTTCCATAGTTTCAGATGGTTTCTACAAGTTGATTCCAGGTGTTTTTAATTTTTGGACAAATGAATAATCAAAGAAATTCTTTTTCTTCTTTTTATTTATGGCATCATAACTTAGTTACACTCCACAGAAGCCATTTTTAATTGTCTCTACTTCAGGCCATATTGTGCTCTTTCAATAGAGGCTTTATATTTCAAAACTGAAGAATGAACCTACATGGAGCAAAACGTGCTGAATTGTTAAATGGCCTTTCATTTCATACCTGCTTTTTCCTTTTGTATATCAGTCAGCCACAGTAAGAGAATAATATGCTTACTGAAAGGTCCCAAAAGGATTAACTTTAAAAATGTGTCTGAATATTGTTTTAAATCTCTCTAAATCTGCTTCATTATTGACTTGAACTGGTTTTGCCCTTATTGATGAATTAATTGGCTGAAAACGTCATGACAGATTTATGACTGCAACAAAACTGATAGTCTACGAGGGATTCAGATGTTTAATTGTTCACACTGATAATTTTGCTGCATTTAAGTACCAAAAAAGTTGATTTTGCAAGTTGAACTTTATATTGGTATTGTCCTCCTGCTAATTTGCAAAAAGGTAGACTTATTTACAATAGTTGTGGGGGACTGAAGTATACTCTGAAGCATTTTTTAAAGTTTGATAGCAGAGAGAAGCCTTGCTGTGAGATAAAAGCGCAATCCACACATGATCACAGACAATCCACATAAAAGCTTTGTTCACTTTCACCCCACCTGGCTCGCCTGCCCTTTGACATCTGTAGCGCTTTGATGTTCACAGGGGTCACTTGTGAGGTCCAGATTGATGAGTGTCAATCGCAGCCTTGTCTCAATGGCGGTAGTTGCCATGACTACGCTGGAGGCTACAGTTGCACCTGCCTATCCGGTTTCCAAGGACACCGGTGCGAAATCAACATTGACGAGTGCCAAGAGCAGCCATGCCAGAATGGGGGTCTTTGTATAGACGGGGTGAATGAGTGAGTAGCCCAACCCTGGTCTTTGAAAATAAATAGCTCCTACATATGAACACAGACTGAAGGGAATGCTGTAAATAGTCCTATTAATGTGATTCATACATCGTAAGTGTCTTGCTGTGTGATCGTGTCAGATACAGCTGCGACTGCTCTCACTCAGCTTTCACCGGCCGACACTGTGAGACGCCGCTGCCACCGTGCCTCTCTGAACCCTGCTTTAACAGTGCCATCTGTAAGGACGACCACGGTAACTACACCTGTGAGTGCTGGCCTGGTGAGTGAAGCTCTGCTGCTTCTCAGTTATCAGGGAAAATAGTTTATTCGTGACCTGTGAGTTTGAATAAACTTTGAGGTTTCGGTTTTATTAAGAGAAATTTTAATAGAAAAACAATGCAATACAAGAATGAGCAAACATAGAAGTTGTGGATGAATCAAGTTATAGCTACATGAAGCCACCTATAAATTTGTTTACTGGTTTATATGTGGCATGTAAACCTCTCCGTGAACAGCAGACATTTATGATAAATTATGAGGAAGAATCTGTCCAGGACCATGTTAGTAAATCCATATCGGAAGTCATCTGTACTGTTGATTTTGCACGTTATTCCTGTCTGAAACTCTGACTTCCTCCTCTTTCCAGGGTTTGAGGGGCGTCACTGTGAGGTCGACATCAGTGAGTGTAGCAGCAGTCCTTGCCTGCGTGGAGGCCGCTGCATCGAGAGGTCGTGGCAGGCTTTGTACGGCAGCGAGCCTCTGCTGCCTGAACACTATGACCAGCGACAGGCTGCAGGCTACATCTGCAGCTGCCCTCCAGGAACGACAGGTAGCTAGTTCTGATTAATCACATCACATTGTGTGTTAGACAGGTCTCCAGTGATAGTTTATTAGTGCAAGACAGAATCTGCTCCATTCCACCGGACAGGGACTTGTTCATACTGACACATCCACAGAAATCACCACAGTTGTGTTGTGTCTGTAAATGTTCTCTAGATAGAAAATGCAGCCAGTTCTAACTTTTTTTTAAGTAAGTTTATCCAGATCACAAGTCACCACATCCCTAGCGGTATGTTGTCATGCAGATAGCTTGAGTAGTACTTAACACTATCACACTCAATGTAGGCAACTCAAAACACTGGTCCCAAACACAAGCACCCATCACAACTGTAAGTTTTAACTTCAACAACTATATATTAGAATTTGTTCAAGTCAGCAAAAAACATGAAAGGCTATTGTGGGAATCTGATGAGGAAAATGATCAGTAAAAGCCAACTCTTGGCCAAAAACTGACAGTGCTGGCTGTGGACTCTGTTTTTGACTTTGGGATGTTGATGATGCAACCCTTTAAAAGCAGTATCTGTCAGGACTGGGATGCCCCCCAGTGGCAGTATCAAAAAGAGACTCTGAGACCTCAGCCAGTTTTCACTGCAGTGTTTCAGTTTTGGAACAAAATAAACATAGCCTTTATAATTTGACTCTTATTGTAATGCTGCGTTCATCTTATTGCTGCTGAGGTTGCGTAACGATTGAGTGGGACAACTACCCTGTCGACAACAAATCAATAAAATTTGTATTTAGGTCAAGGATGTTTGTTCAACAGGTAATATTATTGAAAATCTAATTAAATTACTACCATTTGCATAGATGGAGTAAATTATTAGTGCCTCCGTATCCGGAGAAACACTTTCTAGGGGGGATGTTGCATCAAGTTCTAGTTTTCTGTTGCAAAACCTGAAAATTCTGCTTACACAACACTTGATCCTGCAGGGAAGGTAAGACTGTGAGCTGTTGCCTGCTGAAAGTTGTGTTCTAAAAATTGACTCTCTGCCAGTGGCAGTGGCACTGATTCAGTAAGGTGGCCAAATAGCATTAGCTTAATCCCCAGGATCTGGCTTTACTGGTCTCCTGACTGGAGCTATTCAGCCCTTCGTGGTTCAGAGAAGTAGACAAGGAGCAAACCTCCAGCAGGATGGCCTGTAACCACACCAGCTGATATGGAGCACTTAGACAAGTTTGGGGCAACTGTGGGGGAAAACCTGACGGCATGATGTGGAAACCTGCACCATGGATTTGGGGGATTTTGTTGCTTGGAACAGGTAACATCAGAGCTTGTTGTATAAATAGATTGTGGATAGCTGTTACATAATAGGTATTGAATTCATCTTTCCTTCCTACCAATTGCAAAAGCAACAATACGTTGTTGGATTATTTTTCTATATAGGAGAGATTTCTGGAGACAAACAGAAACAAACAGACAAACAAGGCTGCTGGTAATAGCTGGACTAGTCCAACATGTCTACTGGTAATTACTGATACAAGTAAAACACCGGCATGGAAAACTAGGTTTAATACCTGACATTTTTAGGTCAGGTGAAGCTAACTTTACTACATATGGATCAGAAGAATGGGTTCGTTATTTCTGAGGTACCAAAGATGGAGAAAAAACAGGAACACAAAAAGACAGAAAACAACAACAAAAAACATAAGGTAAACTAAAAAAAAAATGTTGTGCTTATAAGAAAAGCAAAAAGACAAAAGGCACAGAAAATGATCTTTTTAGTGAGCAGAATAATCCAAAACACTGGACATTACTGACATCTTGAGTTGTTTATTAACACTAGTAGCACACTTCAGGATTTGCGTGATTTTTTTTCTATTCTTCTGCTGACAGGTTCCCTCTGCCAGGAGGTGATAAACCACTGTGAGTCCAGTCCCTGCCAGAATGGGGGCAGATGTGAGAGCTACGTTGGAGGCTACATTTGTCACTGCCTCAAACAGAGTACTGATGGCATCCTTTATGGAGGCGTAAACTGTGATGTGAAGTTAGTGGGTTGTGAGGGCCACGAATGTCAGAACCAAGGCTCCTGCTCTCCGTTCCTGCTGGATGGGACTCACGGATACACCTGTTCCTGCTCACCTGGCTACACTGGACCTCTCTGTAAGACCACCACCACCTTTTCCTTTGAACGCAGAGGGTACCTGCTGCTGCAGAGTCCCCTGGTGGATGCCAACTGCAACATCACCCTGAGCTTTAAGACTGTCCTGCCCAGAGCGCTGTTGTTCCAGAGGAACACCAGGGGACTGCTGCTGAGCCTGGAGCTGGACGGAGGGCAGCTACGTCTCACGCTGAGGAGAGTGGCCTCTGCAGGCGCTGAAGCAGAAATCCTCAGCCAGGTTCTGGAGATTTCACAGAATGTCACAGATGGAGAGTGGCATTCTGTAGAGGCTGTGCTTGGAAACTGGCTGCTCAGCCTTAAACTGCTGGATGATGCTGGGAGCTGTGCAGGCCAGTCATGCCACAAAGTGGCTCCAGTTCAAAGCACCCTGGCCGGGTTCGTGTCGTCTCCTCAGAGCACTTTTATTGGAGGAATACCTCAGGACTCAAAAGGCCGCAGTGAGCACTCTGCCCTTCCTGCATTCATTGGATGCATGCGAGATGTGTTTGTAGACTGGCAGCTCATCGTCCCTGAGGAATGGCTGAGCGACTCTGCTATTAATGTGTCCCCCGGCTGCAGCCACAGGGACCGCTGCCTGGATGTGCCGTGCCAAAACAGAGGACAGTGTGTAAACCTGTGGCAGAGCTACCAGTGCCGGTGCCCAAGGCCTTATGAGGGGCAGGACTGTGAGGAGGGTATGTTTACAACTGCAACACGAGTGACTAGATAGGAATTGAAAGGCCAAACAGCAGCAGCACACTATAAAATCTGGAGTAGCTTTTGCTTTGTTCCTAAATCTACTGTACAAACAAAACACGTGAGGACATTTTTATGATCCAAACACCAAAAACAGATGACACTCGAGAATCTTCAGGCTTTAAGCTTATCCATTTAATTAAGATTCAAGGAAGGTCCGATTCACCAAGTTTCTCAAGTAAGTAATTAAATAACATCCTCAGTTGCTGATGTGCAACAGAAGATAACGGTGTGGGCCAATCAAAAGACACGGTAAAGGACAGAGGCAGAGATCCTCTTATCTGGCGCCCTGGATTAAGGATGAAAGGGATTCTATTTTTGAAATAGTAACAACATGCTAGGAAATATCGCACAGTTCAGCCAAGTGTTGAGTACTGTCACGAGGACATTAGAAGCTGAGTTATAAATACATTTTAGCTGCTGATTTAACTAAACTTCCCCCAGAAAATATTGAATAGGTCAGTTTTTCCACCGTGGATATCTATAGCCTTTTGAGTCTATCAAAGAAGATTACTGGTGTCTGATGGGATATTTCCACGCACATTTACACACATGAGCACAACTACAAACACCTACACACTTGAAATATCCGCACACATACACATAGGAGCTTTTATAAGACTTTATATAACTTGTCCGACACTCTATGCCCTTTGTGTGTCTTGCCTGTTTAATGAGGTGACCGGCCCACAGTGGAAAGTGCTGACAGTGGACACAGAACATAGATCTCATGAGGGCTGGTGGCTGCTGAAATTTCCTCTTCTTTTCTTTAGGGATCTCATCATAAACTGCTTAAATGTCTTTTTCTCCAGTTAGGTAAAAATTTTGCAGAAACCAAAATCTATCATAAATGCTCTTTGAGTGGACAATATTTTGGTTCTGCGGTCAGCAGGAAAAAACCCTCATTTTACACTCAAAAGATAAAGATAAAAATGTAACAAATTTGAGATTGATAGGAGATTTGTGAGACGCTGATATTAGGTTACAGGCACCCTAACTCATTTTTTCTTTTTGGTTAAGACCATTTTTGTCCCCATTACTTTTGTGTTCATTTCAAAGGATATCAAATCAATTGTGATGATCTCACACCGTTTGAAGCACAGTAATCTCATAATGCAGGTTGGCCAAGCTGAAAAGTTTTAAAAATAGATTATTCATGCCATTATTTTGTTATTTCATCTTAATCACCCCGTTTTTTGCAGAACATGTGACGGCTCGCTTTGGGAACGAAGACTCTCACAGTTATGCAGCGTTTACTATCACCGAGGATCTGGGTCACAACCTCTCCATCTCCCTGTTCCTGCGTACACGGAGGCACAGTGGACTCCTCCTGGCGTTTTCCAACAGCAGCAGCCAGTATCTGCACATGTGGCTGGAAGACGGCAGGGTCACAGTTCAGCTCAATAACTATGAGAGCGTGAAGTCTGAGAGCACGATCGATGATGCAGAAGTCCACTTTGTGAACCTGGAGGTGGCGGAGGGTCGTATGGCGCTCCATGTGGCAGCTGAGAAACAGGGTGATGTGGAGGTTAGGACGGTCGACGTCCGAGCAGGGGATACTGTGCATGTGGGAGGCCTGCTGGAGAAGAGGTCGACTGCAGTGTTCGGGGGATATTTTAAAGGCTGCATCCAGGACCTGAGGATCAGTGACAGGAGGCTGCAGTTCTTTGGGTTGGACACCTCAGTGAGATCTTATCCTCTTGAGCTTATGGAGAATGTGACCGCTGGCTGCTCTGGAGACAACGCCTGCAGTGTGAGTGGGACAGACACAGTGTTTTTGTAACTGCTGGTAGATTAGTATGTGCAGACATAAGCAAGATTTAAGCACAACTTAATTTTGAATCTTGAGCCCTCCTGTTGTCCTCATTTACAGGCACCAAAAAGTATTGTTTCCTTGTCTGAAAAAAATCCAAAAATTCAGCAAAATAAATCCCTAAATTTCAGAAAATGTGCAAAATCTTCAGGAAGAGAATTCCAATAATACCTTAAAATTTTTTATTTAAAAAAAAAAAAAAAAAAATCCCCCAAATGTGGCGAGAAAATTCTTGTAAATATTTTCAGAAAATGAGAAAAAAATCTTCCAAAAAAATCCTAAAAATATGTAAAGTGATTACATATATATCAGTAAAACTTCTAATATTTTCTTTAAGAACATTCATAAAAAAATCAACCAAAATCCAGCAAATTTCGCTAGATTTTGGTTGACTTTTGTGAATGTTCTCAAGAAACATTTTTGACATTTCTTTTTTTTCCACCAAAAAATGTTTAAAAACTTCCCAAAAATGTTGAAAATGTGGACATCAGAAGTTTCACTGTGAAAATATATATTTTTTTCCACATTATCAAACTTTAAAAGGAGTCAATTTGACCAACACAAGGGTTAAATGAGACCTTCTATTTGTCTTGGAAAGTGCTCTCATACTATACAGTCACAGCAGACTTTCAGTGAGTCACAAAGAAAATAATCAGGATTCACAATGCACATATAGTAAATATCCCAACAAATTATGAGAACAAGCACGTAGTGAATTAACATTGTTTCATCAAAATGCATAAAATGGATCAATAAAGAAACTCCCTTTATGAATTTCTCAGAGGAATCCGTGTCTAAATGGGGGAATGTGCTACTCCACGTGGGACGACTTCACCTGCACCTGCCCCCCCAACACATCGGGGCGCCGCTGTGAGGAGGTCAGATGGTGTGAACTGTCACCTTGCCCCACAGACGCAGAGTGCAGGATGCTGAACCAGGGGTATGAATGTAAGTGACCTCCAAGATCTCAGCAGTTAGAAGAAGAGTTGTTTTTAGGTCACTTGAAATGACTCCACATGATGTCACAAACCTTCCTAAAGTTTAGGCTGCAAGTCGCGCTTTGACCTGAATAATAATGGTGCAGCATTAGAATATTCATGCAATGCCTTTATGTAAACAGTTTATTTTTCTATAGCTGAGCCCAAGTCTTTAGGGCTAAAATTTGTTGCCTTCTTAGTATTTCTTACTTAACATAAAAGCCCTTAAATCCCAACGTTGTGCTGTTTATCTGTCGCTTACAGTAAAATGTAGGTTACCTAATCTTTGACCTTGTTTGTGGAATTAGTCATTATTGTCGTATTTGGCCACTATGTAACCAAGTGACACAACACTCTTTATTATTTACCGGTCTCAATCTGCTCACATGGTATTCTGCATGTGCTCCGTAAAGACGGATTGGTCTGAAGCCAGCTTATTCTTTTTTTTGCTGGGATTAGCGATGATTGGTCATGTCATCCGTCTGCTCTATAAGCCACCCCATATTCATGATGAGCTCATTGAGAAACATCCACCTGCTTCTTAAGGGTCTTTCCACTAAATGGATTTTAGTGTTATCAAACGGGTAAACGTGATGTGGTAACACTGCCTGTTACCTTTGAGAATACAACCTGCTCATTGTTGTGTTCTCATGCCAGCCGAAAGTCAAAAATGAGAACTGACAAAACAAGTTTTTTCATAGTGAGACAAAAAATTTTGTAAAGAAATACAAAGCAGAAATGTTCTCCTGATCTCCTAGGTTACTCCAATGCAACCTTCCTGGATGACAGCACTGTGTTGTCCTACCAGGGAAACGGCTACATATCCCGCAACCTAACGAACCTCTCCCTGAGCCTGCGCACACGGAAGCGTAATGCAGCCATTCTACATGCAGAAAAGAGTTCAGCTTTCATCACAGTCTCCATCCAGGATGGCTTCCTCTTCATGGAGCTTCAGAGTACCTCGGAAGGTGGCGGCAAGGTGGAGGAGAAACAGGAGGGACAGGAGGAAGGAGTGTCTCCAGTCAGTCTGAGCAGCAGGAGGAGTGTCAGCGATGGAGAGTGGCACAGTGTCCACTTGTTCATGGCAGCACCCTGGGCACAAACCTCTCGGTGGAGTCTGGTGCTGGATGAAAACATAGAGGAAGCCAGTACTTCCAAGAGCGAAGGAGGCAACCTGAACTTCCTCAGACAGGGAGTGGACATCTTCTTAGGGGGTCTGGCTCCTGAAGCCGGCTGGTCCCTGGCTGGTTGTCTGAGCACCGTGGAGCTGGGTGGCATCGCCCTGTCTTACCTCAGCTCCTCTGATGTCAACCTCCCACGGCTGCAGGAGGAGCAGTTCACCCAGACATCGCTGAGTCCGGCTCTCCTCGGCTGCAGCGGGGCCCCGGTGTGTGAACCCAACCCCTGCCTGAACGGAGGGGAGTGCCAGGACCTGTTCAACACCTACAACTGCAGCTGCACCGAGGGCTGGGCCGGGAGGCGCTGCGACTTCTTCCTGGACACCTGCGCTTCCAATCCCTGCGTTCATGGCAACTGCAGCATCAACGGGCTGACCTATGAGTGCATCTGTGAGTTTGGATACACCGGCGTGGACTGCGAGGAAGACTTGGATGTGTGCGAAAACCACCTGTGCGCTCACGGAGGCACCTGTCTGCATGGGCCGGACAGGTACGCCTGCCTCTGCCCCGAGAACTACACCGGACCCCTCTGCAAGTAAGCTTAGCTGTTTGCTGGGTAAACATCCATCCATCCATCCATCCATTATCTATACACCGCTTAATCCTCACTAGGGTCGCGGGGGGGTGGAGTCTATCCCAGCTGACTCGGGCGAAGGCAGGGGACACCCTAGACAGGTCGCCAGTCTGTCGCAGGGCTACATATATAGACAAACAAGCACTCTCACATTCACACCTACGGGCAATTTAGAATAATCAATTAACCTCAGCATATTTTTGGACTGTGGGAGGAAGCCGGAGTACCCGGAGAGAACCCACGCATGCACAGGGAGAACATGCAAACTCCATGCAGAAAGATCCCGGGAAAGCCGGGACGCGAACCAGGGATCTTCTCGCTGCAAGGCGAAAGTGCTAACCACTATACCACTGTGCAGCCCTGCTGGGTAAACAGTTGTGTAGAATATAAGTCCTATTTTGGTGAGTGCAAAAGGCTTGTGGAGAATGTAGATGAGCAGAGAGGAAACAATCCCATTAATACTTCACGCTCCAAAGATAACTTTCTTTTCCTGTGAACGGCGCTGAAAGCTTAGTTAGTAAACACGAAATGCACAAATAAATGCTCCAAAATTGCACAGACAAGGGACCGCGCCACTACACAAACAAAATCCTTCACTGTAAATGTCTCCACATTTCTGCCTCTGTTCAGCATTTCAACCACGCCTGCAGTGAGCGTCTCAGAAGCTGCATTTCTATTCTAGTGTCAGCCAGAAAAGGCCTCAGTCTGCTGTGGTGTCTCACTACACAAGGCTCTCTGGTTCAGCGCCAGTTTCTTTCCCCTGTCATCTACCGTTTGCCTCGGAGAACCAGCAGGGGAACGCCTCCAAGCATTTATCCTGTAAACACACAGCCTCTTGCATTTTGCCTCTTTTGCACATAGAAAACCTTTGCAAGTATCTCTCGCTAAGCAAGCCACCAGTCAAGCGATCTCCCTTTACTGGGAACATCTAGGCTGTAAAGTTTTCATCAAAATGACTTCCTTTTGTTTGTCTCTCTTGTTTGTGCCTCTTTCTTCCTGCTTTCACCACCTTTCTTTCTGTTCCCCTGCAGTGAACGCGTTGAAGAAATTCCATGGTACATTGTTGTCAAAAATGTGTGAGTTTTCTGTTTTTATTTCTCATGTGTTCCCAGGTGTTTGTTTCCTGTTAGATATTTGTCTCTCAAATGTCATGTGCGATGCCTCTTGTTTTGTTTTTTTCTTGTTCATACCGAGTGCAACAAAACACCAAGCAAAGCAAATATTAACTCTCCCTCTGACACCGTTCGTTTTAAAATGAGCCAACCACTTTTTCAAATGAGTGACGGCTGTAGCTCAAAATGACTCGTGTTATCCAAATGAAAGCTTTGCCAACTAAAATTACGCATTTTCCAAAATGAATCTTGTCAGCATTGAGGGAAGACAGACAGAGCTGCAGCGCTTCAGGCAAATAGAAGGTCAAGAGAAGTGGTTGGTTTTTTTCATTCCTGTACATGTGATTTGACATCCTGCTGGTGAAGAGATGCCAGAGGTCTTTAATCTTATTATCCTGGTCGCCTCCTAAGCCTCTTTGTCTCCCCTGTGGGGAACAGCAGGAGGCTGAACAATACATCTCCTGCTTGGCTGATTCTTCAGCTTCCGGTTGACATAAAGCTGCTAAAAACTGCTGCACATTACCTGCTAAACAACTCAGTGCCTCCTATAAGCAAGCGAGTTTATTTATAGAGCACGTTATCGTACACGGAGCTTATTCCAAGTGCTCTGCAGGCATGTACAAGATAAAATACAAAATGCAGCAGAGTACAATTAAATCATTTGTGCACACAGATTTTATAGAAGAGTGATGACTATAGTAAGTGAATAAAAATGCAGAATACTGTTACTGGCAGTTTAGAACAGATTTTTTTATATATAAAACCGACTAATGAAACCCATGGAGAAAACAACTGTCTTTAGCTTACTTTTAAAAAGGCTACATTTGGGGCTAATCCACGGGGAGCCGGTAGGGCTTTAATGTCAACTCTAAATTTAACTGGAAGCTGGTGTAATAATTTACAAGTAAGTAAAGCACAAATAACCTTTTGTATCTATCCTCATATATGTCTAAATGTTTTCTAGCAGAAGGCCCAAGTTACCTGTTTCGGTGTGCGGCGATGACACTAGAAACTACACCTGCTTCAACGGAGGCAACTGCACTAACCGGGAACTGTCCTGTGACTGTCCACCAGGCTTCATCGGCCACCGGTACGAGCGATGGAAAACACAGACATATATTATCAGATGAGTAGAACAGATATGGATTAGAGCGGGTTAGTTTAGTTAAGCATCAGCTGCTTCATCATCACTGGCTTATTTAGTGGCAGGCTGACTTGCAACTTCCAATCATGACGCATAACATTTATGATATCCTGTCATTTCTCAGTATTACTCTGGTGCACACTTTCTTTGCCTCACCAGCGAAATCTTTATGTACTATTTTTTTATTCTTTACTGATATAAGATGTTAAAATCCCTCTCTGGTCTGGTCATGCTGTTGCTTCCTCTAGAATGCACAGATCTACATAATCTCTGTCTCTCTCTCTCTCCACTCACAGCAGCTTGAGCACACCGGCTCACCTACTGTTCTGCTCAAACACTGTAAATATACTCTACGCTACACAAGGTCAAGACGTAGTATTGAAGTAATTTTGCTATACAGAAAGGGCAGCTGATTTTGAAGAAGAATAATGTTAGAGAAAAGCCAATCCTGCAGGTAGACAGGATTGGTTTGTTATATATAAAACCCTGCCAGTCTGAATCTTTTGAGATGGTCATCGGTGCGTTGTTGTTTCAAGGTGGAAACGCTCAGCAATGACTGCTTATTTTGCCCATGATGTGTCTTCTAGCATATAAAAAACAGCATATAGAGATGTTAACAAGGTAAAAAACAAAACAAAACACACAATACATCTGCTGACTTTGTGCCTCTGTGTTTGTGTGTCTGCAGATGTGAGCAGGAGGTGGATGAGTGTAAGTCCAACCCCTGTCTGAACGGAGGCTACTGCCGCAACCTCATCGACAAGTTCAGCTGTGTGTGTGAAATGAGCTTCGCTGGAGACTTGTGCCAGACGGACGTAAGCGACATTTACTTTTACGTGGCTGTGCTGCTGTGGCAGAACCTCTTCCAGCTGCTCTCCTACCTCATCCTCAGGCTGGACGATGAGCCGGAGGTGGAATGGGGACAAAACGACTGAGTCTGTGTGCGAATGCTGTGTTTGAGCAAGTGGGTGCCGAGTGCAGTTTGTGAGTTTGCCGGTGCATTTGTATGCTTGAATGATTGGTCGTAAAAGATGAGAATGGGCAGCACTTTTCCATACAAAGCTCAGAGGACTCCTGTTCAAGTTGGTGACACCTGATCAGGTGTTTCTGACCAGCACACTACAGACATTAGGGATTTCTTTAGTTTGACGTCAAGTTAAAGGGACCACAGAACTGTTTTGTGCCTTAAAATTATACTTTGGTAATCAGCAGCACCTTATTTAACCTAGTTATTTATATTATCAACTTTAAGTGAATAATTTACTCATAGTAGCTGTAGATCATAGAGGCAATAACCTTTTGTAAAACCAGTCCAGACTATAACAGTGAATGGCTGCAGCTACAGTGAAAAGAGTTGTGTTCTGTTGGGTATTCTTGTGATTATTTAAATATTTATCTGATAAATTGTGATAAAAAGGGAAAAATGTCCATCAAGTAACCCTTTCAACAAGCTTGTTATGTCCATGCAGTAGTCCTAAATCTTAATGAGAGAATCATTTGAATCATTTAATTTTTTTTTTGAGTTGAATAACTGATTCATCAAATAGGCATTTCAGCACAAAACTGTACAGAATTACTATTTTATAAAGGGAAGGATGGTCTACATTCAATGAAGCACTTTTAGGTGAGGTGAGGAACATTATGGAATGTGAGTTATTTATAATGTTTCCCACTGAAGACATCCTGTCAGTCTTGTCTGAACTGGATTTTGGGAGCTCCACACGGATGAATTTGTGAACTATGAAAAGCAGTGTTGTAGTTACAAAAACACCTAGAGGGGCTAGAAGACGACAAGATGTCTCGCTTTGTTCTTGATGTGCATTCAGAGCACCGCGGTAACTGACTGACTGACTGACTGCTGTGTGTTGTTTTGTACCAAAGAGGAAGTTTTTCTTCCTCTAAACCTTCCCTCTCTGAGCCAAAGATATTTTAAGCCTAAATTCTCCGCGGCTCCCCTTGAATGGCACCTACCAACACTTACCATGCTGTTGTGGTCAACGTTTCATGAATCATTGCACTCGTGTGTCTCTCATGGTAGACTTGTGTGTGTTATTGTTTGTCTTTCATTCTTATTGTGCTGACATCATGCTGAATAATCCATGTATGACTGTAACTTCTCGTCCGTCTTTGTTCCCTCCATTGTATTCGTCCTGTCTCTGTCTGTCTCTGTTGTTGTCAAATAAAAGAAAAATCTTTCTTATCAGCCTTGATTTGTTGTCTGTCCTCTTTTCTCTTCCATAACCAAACATGTTTTACTCCCATTTCCACCATCGTGCAAACTGCTGTCGAAGGTTCAAATCATTTCATTGATTTTCTAACTGCGGATCAGTGTGTGTGTGTGTGTGTGTGTGTGTGTGTGTGTGTGAAGTCAGGTGGCCACCGTGACACCGAACGTAGGCACTTAATCTCTTTTTAACAAGATGTAGAGTGAGTATCACCTAGAATAGCCCAAGTTCATAGACACTTAGTCACACACACACACACGCACGCACGCACGCACGCACGCACGCACGCACACACACACACAGTGAAGCCACATTGCTGCAGTATTTGTACATCTCTGTCCATGCACTTGATCTGAGGCTATTCCTCACTGTGCAGGAGGTTTGAACATCATCCTATGCATGAAGCAGAGTGAACGGCATGTTCACTGTTACTGCAGCAAAACCCTTCCTGATGTGCTTTTAGATGAAGAAAAATGCTGAACCGTGAACTAAACCTCAGCTGACGATAGCATAATATGAGGCTCCAGTAGTTGTCTGTTGTAGGTGTCCTTCAGTATTTTCCTGCTGAGCTACAGCTGAGTGGTGAAGACACATAATTTTCTTCTTAAGAGACTAACTAAAGATAATTACCTGAGGTCTCTGATTCAGAGGTAAAGACTTGTATTAGCTGCAGATTAACTTTAGACAACATTTTTGCAGAAGCAGAACTAATTCTGTCCTGGCTCACTCATATTTAATACCTAGTAATAACCAAAGAAATGATTAAAATAAGAAAAAACACTCAGAAATCGTGTATTGGTGTAATCTCACACACTTCTGAGCACGTTGTGAATATGCATTGGCACTAGTCCCTAATACACCTGCCTCCTGTCTTCCATCTTGTGTTTTGCAAGTCCATGTGCAGATATGTGTGTGTGTGAGCGTGAGTGTGTGTGTGTGTGTGTGTGTGCGTGTGTATGTGTGTGTGTGTGTGTGTGTGCGTGCTTTGCAGGCACAGGTAGCCCTAATGGTGAGGAAAGAGGGGGAGGAAATGGGAGGCAGTTTTTCAGTGTCGGCACTGATGTGGCCATCCTTTGAGAGCCGGGAGAAGCAGGGAGGAAGAAATGTGCTTTGCCAGCAAAAAAGCGGCATCTGGTGCTGAAGTGCAGTTTCAGCAGAGAGCTGGTGGCATTCACAGAAGTTTGGTCTGCTTCACAGAAACGTATGAGGGCAGCTTATCTGGCAGCCTCACACACACACACACACACACACACACACACACACACACACACACACACACACTGAGCAGGCTGATAGTGCTGACAGCAGGGAAGCATTGCTGCCTGTGTCTCTGTGTGTGGAGCTGCTCAGCCGAGGCTTCAGGGTGGCCTTGCTGTGTACCTCAGAGACTGGTTAGGTAGACATCTCTGTGTCTGTGTGTGGCAGTCAGTGACTGATGGCGGGTCCTGGCTGCAGGCTGCTCCCGCTCGCTTGTGTCACACTCGCTCTGACAGCCAACTGTGCTGCACTGACAGGTAAGCACTTTCCAGGAGTCAACAAAGAACCTGTAGCGAGGGAAAGAAGCTCTAATGTCTGCAGCGTCAAGCATGAGCGCATAAGTTATTTTTTGCCTCAGGACACGGATGGTTGTATTTTTATTAGAATTATGTTTCCATGTTGATTGCTGGGTGTAAAGTTTGCTGACTTCTGAGATGATTTTTCCTTGCCTTGTGTAACCTGACAAGTTCAGTGAGAAGCTTTAGCTCTGAAGTCGCTGTCAGCAGGGATTTTAAGTGTTATGGAGCGAGACTTACAGCTGTTGTGCTGTTGTAACCTTGCAGCAGCCACTCAGAGACTCACAACTATCACACCAACCACAGCCACTGATGTAAGTGCACCTGCTGTTCTGTGTTCTGCTGCTGCTTAATGACTGTTAACAATCACTCACCTGCTGCACTTGAAAGCTTTAAATCATCTCCATTCGCTCGGGTTTGATTGGTGACATCAGACATCTGCAGGTTTGTGTGCAGGATACTGTAGTGTTGTTTCTAGTTGGTGTGTGTGTGTGTGTGTGTTCGGTGAAGATCAGAGGGCCACAAGGCTGTAAGTTAAATATGAAATGTGTCATTTAAGCGCCTGGATACAAATCAGACGCTGCATGTAAAGCAGCTTTTATTTCTGCTTTAAAAGAGTTGTGTGTGTTTGCATGAGCTATTTTGGGTGTTTGGGAGTTTGTTTTTGGAGGTGTTTGTTGTGTATGTGCTGATGGGATCATCAGGCAGCATCTTGCCTCTGCGTGTGTGTGTGTGTGTGTGTGTGTGTGTGTGTGTGTGTGTGATCCTTCACAGACGGAGCGTGCTCCATACAGCTCGCGGGTGGCTGCCGTGCTGGCACCGTGTCTGGTTGGCTTGGCGATAGTGGTGATGCTGGGGCTGGCGCTCGCTGCAGCCAAACTGCGAGAGAGGCGGCAGACGGAGGGAGGTTTCAGTCCGCAGCAGCTCGAGGCTCCTGGTGGTCGCAACCCACCTGCTGAGCTGGGAAACACATCCATCAGCACTTTGGCAGCACGCGTGGAGCGCCTGGTGTAGTGTAAAGAAGTCGGGAGAAGAAAAAAGTGTGTGTGCGAGTGTGAGAAAAAATAAAGTGTTCGCGAGAGACAGAAATAAACAATGTAAGCCATGTGTGAGAATTCTTGGAACCAGAACATTTGTTCTACATTTCCAGGAAACGCTTCTCTCTGACTCTGCCTCTCTCTGATTCCCTCCAGATGACCTCTGACGGTCTGACCTCTGACCTCTTACTGTCCATCAGTCTGGTGTCTGTCATCATGCTGCTGGTTCTCATCCTGACCTCCGTCGGCCTCGTGGTGGCGCTGAATCGACGTGCCACCCACGGCACCTACAGCCCCAGCCGGCAGGAGAAGGAGGGGTCGCGGGTGGAGATGTGGAGCATCACGCAGCCGCCGCCTATGGAGAGACTGATATGAGATGCAGGAGGTGACTGTTTCATGCAGGATAATAATCTGGTCCTGGTAGTAATAAAAGTAACAACACCATTAAACAAACCTCATGTACAACTGGCTCAGTTTGGAGATGTGGAACCTGCTTGGCAGCATTAGAAATGACTGCTGCTTTTCTTCATTTGCATACGCACGACTGAAGACTGCAGGAGATCGTGTGACACCGTTTTTGTGTGACTGTGAAGCCGAGAGCTTCATCCATCTTCCTGTGATGCTTTGCACCTGGTTTCACAGTGCACAAGTACATCCATCTTAACGGAAAGAGTTCAGAATGTATCGAGTCTGTCACATCTGTGGGTCTGATCCATATTTTTAGGACTGATGGAGCAGCGAGTGCTGAAAGGAAAAACTGATCTGGATTTAGGGCCCACAAACACATGGTCTCAAAGCCTCATTTGTGAAGCTGAACCAGACAGGATGGTCCTCGTTTAAAGGATAAATCTGGTATTATTCTGTATTTTTCTTATTGTGAGCAAACCCTGTGAAATAATCAAAACCAGCAGTGTGTCTCAGTCATCCTCTGACTCCTGGTGAAGATGAATCATTTGAGTTACAAATATATACATTAACTTCTGAAAAACACTCAATAATTTCCCAAATGTGAGAGGCTTTTATTTAGCCAGAATTGCACATAAGTGCTCTAGTGCTATAAAATAAAGTAATAAGTCCAGATTCACTGTTGCGTAGAAAGATGTCAGCTTTTCATAGCATGGAGCTCTTTGGAAATGAGAACAAAAAAAGCCATATCAGCCTTCGCCTACAGAGAATGCCTGTTTTGTTTTTTATCTTTTAATGCGATTTGTTAACAATAAAAAATACATATATAAATAGAATATCACAATACTTGAGATTTAAATTCCTGAAATTCCATCCATGTGTATTTATTAAAGAAAAGCCCCTAATCTGATTCTTTGTTCTGTATATTAAATGTCAATACGCAGTGTGTTGCTGCCTGTATTGATTTATTTTCACTTCCAGTGAACATTCCCTCTGGATGTTTCACACTGCAGCTCCTTACTGACAGAATCCTGTCCTTTCACAGCCAGGTTTCAGGATTAGAGGCACTAGACAAGAATAGTTTCTTAGAAGCTGACCTGTATATTGATCAAAACAAACACTGTCTAGACTACAATGTCATTTTATGTGTATATACTGTCATGATTATTTCAAATTGTGAATTTTAGGTTTTTTTTATTTTGATTGCTGGTAACTGTATATAGAGAAAGTGCTGCTGGTTAATTAAACTGAATTTATTTGTTTTAATTTATTCTATGTCCATAAAGTGTTTTATTATTAGGAACAGTGTGATGCTGCTGTAAGACAGGGCTTGCTTTTTAAATTTAATTAATAAACCTGATATTACTACAACAAGCACACAGTCACTGATTTAATAAAGCAGCACCCTACACACAATCAGTGCTCTTCTACTGGAATACTACCTGGCCCAGGTTTTCTGCCCGTTTCTTAGCCTGTGGTGAATTGATGAAACACAAAATAATTAGAAAAAGCACAGACCGTATTTAAAAGATAAATGCGGCCACTTTGACGTCACCCATCGGTTTGCGGAATAACAATTTAAAGCCACAAGTTTGGTGTTGCCGTCATTTTGGTCTTAAACAAGGGAGATGTGGTTCTGACTGCAGACACTACGCATGATGACACAGTAGTGATCCGCTAATTATAAGGTAGCTCCACCTTAAAACGTGCTTTGCTTTATCATCTGCTTTACTCCAAATTGAACCATAATTTACTAAATGAGACATCATGCAGTACAGAAGGAGATTTCGATTTAGCGATTGAGACCATAAACTCATTAGGAAAATGTTTCCTGATGTCACAAATTAAGTGAGAAATAGGATAATTCCCTCATAGACTTTTATACAATCAGACCTCTTCTTGCAACCACAGGAGTCGCCCCCTGCTGGCTGTTAGAATAAAAGTTTAGTGCACTTTCACGTTGGTCTCAGTGTTTCAGGCCCAGAGGCTACATCCGTGTCTTAAATACAGGGTATGAGGAAAAGGCAGAAGTGAAGACCACGATGAGATTACATGATGAAACAGCATCCAGTAGTGAAGAATTACAATTTACATTAGCAAATAATGAAATGACCAAAAAACACCTGATACACAGCAAACCGGGGACTCTTGGGACTTTGAGTAGTTATTTAAAATGCCTGGTTGGTGAATACATAATAATTCAATACACTGCCAAAAATGTGTAATTTTACAGAATTTTTCATTTTTATTTTCTGCATTTCAAAAATACCCAAAAATATCAAATCTAAAAAAATACACTGAATTGTGAATTGTTCAGCTTTTTTCCTTTTTAAAAAGTGAATAACCAAAAATACCTTTTTTTTCTTTCGTTTTTTTTTTTTTTTAAAGCAAATACATATTTTTTGGACACAAAATTTCATGAATATTTCCTTTTTATTTAATACATAAAACTGTTCCATCAAGTTTATTGCTGTATATATTTCTAAAATTACATACAATTGGTAAAAATAGCCTTGGTTCTGTAATTCTACATAGATTTGTCTGGTACATTAGTACATTATTTTCACAACAAAAGCATTGAATGAATCTATTTTCATATCTATAAGCACTGGTTATCTGTTAAAAGCATTTTTTATCATTATATCTATCCATCCATCTATATTATAGATATATTTTATGATATAATTTCATTGTTTCCACACACATAAATATCTTTCTTTTAAAAAAAAGTCCCCTTCCCCAAAAATACACGATATAATTAAAATACACATTCTAGCCTTGAGTTTATGTGGTGCAAAATTAAGGCTAGAATGTTTATTTTAATTATGGAAAATAACTATCTTCATGAGATGGTTATATTCTGTTTTCTTTTTTTTGTTGTCTGCATTCATTCTCATTGTTTAACTCCACAAAAGAGGTGTCAACATTGTATGAGATTGATGCATATTTTAGTCTTGCAGCCAAATATTTTAATATTTAGTGCATGTGTGTGACCATCACCAGCACTCCCTGAAAGCTAAGCAGTTAGTTTTCAGTATTTCTTGGCATCCAGCTGCAGGAACATTACTGTTGATTCTACGTTAGTACAGCGTTTTCATAGGAACGGAGTCCAGAGATGCATAAGCATGAAACAGTATAATTTATTTTCAGTTCACAGTGCATACATTGTGTGCAGTTGTACCAAGTTACTCATCAATAGCACATTAGATTGACCTCAGTTGTTTAAGACAGTTGTTTCCTCTGTAATGAGAACATGCAAGTGTGCACAGTATCAGAAAATCAGTAAATGTCATACCAAAGAGTTAATCATCATTACAATACTCAAACAAGAGACTGAGAAAAAGATGCTCACTGTAACATTCAGCGTACTGATCCTGACACAGAGAAAGTCTGTTTTCAGGGGAAGTGATGTTTCTGTCTTTGTAAAGCAGAACCTGTGTTTTTATTTCATACCTCAGTAAAAGCTGCTACATAATCTGCCGCCTCCCTCTCACTACGAATTTGCAATTTCAGGACAGTTATATTAACTATATATTTACTGATAACTTTACACTCTATTGTAAGCAGAGTATCGGTATCCTTAGCTTTCATGAGCCTGCAGACATTGAAATGCAAATCCCCTTACAATTATTTCTTCTTTGTTGTATATCATTAGTGTGAAAGGAAACCAGAGTTACTAAAGCTTTTCAAATCGTCCTCAACAGCAGCTGGCTGTTCAAGTATTTCTCCCCACAATCTTCTACGATTAGATTTACAGTAGCTAGAAACAAAACTGAACAAAAAAGAAATGTTTTTCTTTTCCTACATAAAATGTATTGCAGATACATTTAACTCCACAATACTCAAAGCAAGGCAGAGCGAGTGTACCGATGTTAATGTAAACCATTCTCAATTTGATGGAAGAGCCAAATACTGAAATTATGTTAATACCAAAACAAAACCAACTAAATCATAGCACAAACAGGTACATACATGCAGATACAACAGTTGTACCATGTAGAGCAAGCGTTAGTCTCTGGGTATTTTGATTAGAAGTTGTCAAATGCTTCTGAACATAAATGGCTACATGGGGACATTTGTTAATATTCTCTTTTGTTCTTTTCAAAAATAAAATCTAACACATTCAAATATTAGGTGTCTTTTTTTTTTTTACAACATATAACACCAATCATATATTATCCATGTAAAATATACTCAAGCCAGCAAAAATACACGTCTATTCAATTGAAAATAATTTGTCATCATTATGAAATCAACTAGAGAAACTCCTCTGAGAGATTTTTTAAATACAGTTAGCTCAGAGTAAGTGTTCGAAGTTTAAAATAAAAAAGAAAGGAAAGCAAAAAAGAATAAAAAGAGCACAAACTATACAAGCAATCACCTAACAGTACAATCAAAGGAAGTACCTAATTTACAAAAACAAACCCAGAGATCCTGTCTTAAAGCAGGAAGAACCCACAGACCACCGCAGCAAAGAAAAACACTGAACCATCCAGCTGAGCAGCAGCCCAAACTCACAACCAAACAGCTACAACAACAATGCGAGTTTCTGAGGTCCAAGCAGGGCTTTTGCATCTGTTCATCAAATAAACTCCACTATGATCAGAGTGTTTCTTACTGCGGTGAAAAGTGGTCTGAAAACATTGCATACACCTCCATCCTATAATACTGGACTGTGCTGTGATCATACTGGGTGGTACTCTAACTGTATAAGGCACGCCATACACTCCATCATTACACACCTCAGCACCTCACACACATTATAATAGTCTTTTATTTATTTACTCTCATAGGGACACATGAGGCTCGCTTACATCAGAAAGTCATCTGTGTTTTTATTGAGTAGAATCCTGAATTATAGTTAGTAATTACTGGTAAAGAAAACTGACCTTTTTGAGGATTTTAAATATTTGCATAGTACAAAAGGTTTTTTTTTAAAGTGTTTACAATGAATAAGGCCAGTGCAGAGATTGTTCTGGAGTCAGGTTTTTTTCCTTTCTTTTTGGAATTACTAGGACTGATTTTCGGGCTTTTAGAAGCATGCCAAAGACTTTATGAGCAAATCGTTAACGCAGAGCAGCACTCAAAAAGTGGAGAAATAGCTGCTATTAAACTGCCACACCGACTGGCGTCTGGCATAAATCATAAGAACAACGAACCATAAATGTAATAATCCCAACACAAGCACAAGAAAAAAAGCGTTCCCCTTTTCTCCGGGTTTGTGGCGACGCAGAGAATGATGGGAAGCCACAATCTCTGGACGCAGCGTTTCTCTCCACAGGAGAGTCTGTTATAGAAATACTTTAGACTCTGCACATTACATCCCTGTAGCGACTCTGAGGGGAACTATATTGCTTCATTACAGTACAATCATCAACCACTGCATCATATTACAGTGTGCGACTCTAACCCAGACGGACAGATTGCATTTCCTCATGTGAGACAGAAAGAAACGAAGACAGATGAAAAGATAACGAGTTCTATGATAATCTGATCTTTTGGATCCTGTGGAAAACCCAAAACCAACAATGATTTTATCAGCAGTGAGTTCATCCTTCTTAATAATCTACAGCTGAAACAAACACACTATTTATTCCTGATATTTGTGGTCCATTTTAAAAGTTTCGTGGGAACAAACAGCTGCCACTCTGAGGCTGGGAGCCACAAACCGGCGAGGGAAGTCAGAAACCACTGAGAGATGGAATAATGGGAATAAATCACTGTTAGGTTTGGGTCCTTCCATGGGATTTGTTGATCATAAAAATGTGGAGTATTGCCAGCCATATCCTTTAAAGTTCACCTTTTCCAACTCCATGCCAAACCTCATGAGCTCGGCCATAACTGGCCCCAGTTTTTAAGGTGGACAGTGAGAGTTAGACGTGCTGAAAGTAGCAAAAAGCAGAGAATTTGATTTGATGAGACAACGGGAGGAAAAGAGTGGCGATGGTGGAAAAAGTGAAAGTAAAGGACGTGAGGCATGGACATGGGCTTTTACAGGTCATCTATTTTAAATTTTGACTGTACTTGCATCTTTATAGAGTGATGCAGATCCTGAGGAAGAGGAGGGAGACAGAGGAAGAGGGGTTCCTACATCCTATTACCTGGAATGCAATTAAAACAGCAGCTTAAAGCTCGTCATATATATATTAACTATTCTACTGATCCAGAGAAATACAGTGTGGTTTAGGAACTATGAACTGCTGCTGGATCTGACCGTATCAGTGACTCCGATTACAAAGTACCTGCTGCCGTATCTATCGATTAAGACATCAGAGTATCAAAATTAAATCACATACAATTAAGGTATAGTGACTAAAAAACATCGTATAACACAACATGTAATTAGTTTCAAAGGCCCGAGTGGATTGTCTGTCTGAACAATCCGGTCTTAATGTTTCTGATCAGAACATTTTAGTACCAAGTAGTAATAAGTGAGTAATATTTGTTAATTCACGAGTGCAAACTGATTATGTGAAATGTTTAAAACACCGAGTTAAAGAGCGACATGATGGTTAGTTGAGGAGATATCGTCCCTTCTTAATCAAGACAACGACTCAAACTTTTCTAAATTCCTTTCAGGCAAAGATGAAAAACTCCTCCACTGCCCGCCGCCTACTTATTTACCCAAAATGTAATTCATGCATCTTTTTGGGGGGTTCTGTAATGTGAATATATAATAAAATGAAAAATACAACATATGAAAATAGAAATGTTGTTCAGAAATTTAGAAGATTACAGACAGAAAGACTGAACTGAGTTCAAAACTCACTGCAAAAATGTCTTTCTTGTCAAGTAATTTGTTGTGAGAAAATTGAAATAATAAAACAAGTGAAATATGAATAAAGACTGTAATATGGCCTCTGATTGTGGTTATTGAGCACCACAATCACAGTTCACAAGACAATTCACTTGTTTTTAAAAAATGATGCTGTCATTTCAGCAGAATAACTAATTTACCTCAGCTACGGGCTGAGGAAAAGCACTTAAAAATGTCTAAATGCCTCAAAAATGATTATTTAAGTTTGTTTCCATTTTAAACCAAAATCTTTTAAGCCCCATTTTTTTCCTGATTTTAGGTAAATTACTTTATGTATGATAATTCCGATGTATTTTTCAAGAAAATTCTCCAAACGAGCCGTCTTTCTCACTTATTACATATAAGATCTTTAATCTAGAAACGTGGATATCGATGATAAATGGAGAACACCACAACGCATCATTTCATCCCCTTTTGTTCTCTGTTCTGAAACCATTTGTTAGTGGTGGCCTGCATTTGATTTGTTCAAAAGTTTATCTCATATCTGAGTTTTGAGATTAAAAAAAAAAAAAAAATGTCAGAACGGATCATGTTCTCTGAGACAGTTGTAATAGGAGATTTTATGGCATTTTACAGACACTGAATCCTTGACGCCACTTAGGACTCATCTGTAGCTTTTCCCTGGACCTGGTGGTGACTGTTGTTGCAGTGAACCTGTGAGAGCTGCAGGCTGGTGTGCAGAACTGGGCCGAGGCAACACATGGACTCGATCTCCTCGAGGAGGCCTTGATCCTGCACCACAGCTGCCCCTGAGCCTTTACCCTGACCCATACACAGGCCAAGTCCAAGGAGCCCGTCCTTGGACACGTCTTTCTCCCACTGGACCTGCATAGTTGACCGGCTGTTCCTCGACGGGCTCCTCTGACCCTCATGCTGACCCTTGCTGCCCTGCCTCTGGAGGGCCTTTTCCTGGTAGTTCCTCACCGTCTCCTTGGACAGCACCTTCCTCCTCAGGATGCTGGTGGAGGCAGTCTGGTTCTGAACCTGGCAAGGCTCAGAGCCGGCCTGAGGGTCTGAGATGGTCCGTGACCGGCCGGCTGGTAGAGGAGAATAGTTAGGGTGAAAAACAGGGGAACTGTAGGTGTGTGACAGAGTGGGCGACGGCGGCATGGGGGTGACTCTATGGGACATCGAGGGCGAGTAGGAGAAGCGGTTTTCTGGTTGTCGCCCTGGAGGTGGAGGATGAGGGTCTGGGCCTGACTTGGAGGGTGACGATTGATGCGGGTGTGACTTGGAGACATCAGCGTCCTGTGAAGGGGGCATAGCTGTGATGGTGGGAACGGCAGGAACTGTCGCCGGTGTTTTCGACACCTTCAGGCTGCTCTTGCTGGGCTGTCGGCGGGGGGACGGTGGAAGGTGTTTTCCGTGGACCGCGCTGTCATCCTGACCCATGTTCCACCCGCCCTGATCCCCACCGCTGCTCGCATCTGCAGGTTTAGAATCACTGCTGGGTGGAGGCTTTGCCTGGCAAGACAGGAATGAGGAAATACAATAAGTACCACAGACATCTTTATGAAGAGATGTCTTAAAATATCGGCCGTCTTTGGAGCAGGTTGGCACAAGAACCAATGGGTAAACTTTGCTAAAGGTCAACATATGAAACAAATTAAATCCCTGGTCCTTCAGAGCAAAAAAAATCCAGGGTGTAAACCCTCCTTGTGCTTTGTTATGGCTAACCTAGCAACATGTCAGCAGTCAAATGACTCTTACTCTACTTAAAGGTGGAGTTTATGATTCTGGGGAAAGATATTTATGTGCCAGATTTACTGTTTCTCCCGCTGCTCCCATTCTCTCACAAATTTAGACAAATTCATATGTGCACAGGACATGGTGTGTTCTAGTGTTTTAGGATCAGTCCAAGACACTTCATTACCCGAACATGATAATCTATTATCAGGATAAACAGCTAGCAGATCCAGAGAAAGTATTTGGTAGTGGATTAGAGTCATATACTCCACCTTTAATGGGAGAACAGTCTATAAAATGCTTACTTGATTTTATGTCTTTGTTCTTCATTGGTTATGATGCATTCATAAGTTACTGACGTTCTACAGTAGATGGAGACCTTTGAAGTCAGAGAGGTCAGCTTCAAACCAGAGTTGAATGAATGAAGCTGTTCAAAGCCCTTTGTAAATTTTTCACATCTTATTCTTCCTTTAAAAATGTATTCATGCTATACATCCACATTTGTAGAAGTGAGACTTTCAGGCAGACTTTAGTAGAATAATAGAAAAGCTGTTCACACACAGCAGTGAACACTGTGAATTGGGATTATTTAAATAAAAAGCTCACAATTTCTTTCCTTAGATTTTTAGGTGATTATTAATCTGTGCTCATCTCTTCTAAATACATGACTGTATCCTCTAATAGTTTTTATGTTAGATGTGTCTATTACAAATGACTGGTCCTTCCAAACATTTGGGCTGAATGAATAAATAGTTTCAAATCAAAATCACAACCTAAAAAATGCAATTAGCAAACCGTAACGCCTGCAGTTTAATCTATATTTGTCATGTGTCTGACGCAGAGTTAAATTTGTCATGTCTATGTTTTTACAAATTCATGGTGACCTCGATGTAGGACAGTCACATTTTTGATGGAATCTCATGGTAATGCTCCATCACATCATTTAAATCTACTACACACTGATATGTATGAGAAAAAAATGATATTGCAAAATAAATTGCAACATCTGTCAGAAAAATCATAAGTGGTCTTCCTTTCTTGCATACCGGGGCCGTGTAGTCTAAATCATCCATGGACCTGAAGAAGTCCAGGCT